>NW_027205880.1:0-11459 GCF_024711535.1 Dipodomys merriami | reverse complement strand
GGCATTGCCATCCAACCCTGTCCAGGGAAAAGTTATCAAGATGTATTTTAATGAACAAGGTAGGTGTAACAGTTGACGCCTATAATCTTAGCTCAGACAGAGGGAAGTGAGAGAGGACTAAGTTCTGAGGTAACAAAGAGAGAGAAGAGCAGGATAAGGAGAGAGAGAGAGAGAGATTATCTGAAACTGAGCTAAAGCAGAAAGAAAAAGAAAGGAAAGTAAGACAAAAAGGCATAGACATGTCTAGATGGTAGAATGCCTGTCTAACCAGTATGAGGCCCCGAGTTCAAACCTAGAACCAAATAAATAATAAATTCATAAATAAACTCACGAAATTTACAATAATATTATGTTCCACAGCAAAAGAATTGGAAAGACAAGTCAGAATGTCTTCAAACAGTGGAATACTTTTATCTATAAAAATGATCCAGAGTGACAGGTACTAAGGTAGTTGTATTTTAGCATATGCATCACTATGTTTTATAGATACATGCATAGCACATGTGCAGTGGTCATATATATGTATGTATGCATGACCACATGTAGGTATCGAATTATATACCTTTTATATCAATGTAAACATGTGAAACGTACTTATTTGATTCCTGAGATTTATTTCTAAAATACAACCATGTTTGTACCCACAGTCTCCCATCTTCCTCTCTTAATTTATTTACTCTTCTTCTCCTGATCCTCCTCCCTCTCCTCCACCTCAAGAAACAGCTCTGTGGTATTCATTTTTGTTAGAATGTAAGTTGGTCACTCAAAAGAATCATGCCATGTGAATTCTCCTCCCCATGTACCATATTTCAGTCAACACATTTGAATTGGTGCATCCTTCTTCTTCCTCCTTCTCCTCCTCCTCTTCTTCTTCCTCTCCTCCCCCTCCTCCCCCCTCCTCTTCCCCTTCCTCCTCCTCCTCCTCCTCTTCCTTCTTCTTTGCCCATCCTAGGGCTTGAACTCAGGGCCTTGTAAGAAAACCCTATTGTGTCTACACATCACATTTTCTTCATCCATTTCTATGTTGATGGGCACCGTAAATCAGTTCTTGTGAATAGTACCAAGATAAACATGGATACACAGCCACTTCTGTAGAAACTGACTTCATTTCATTTGTATATAGACCCAGAAGTGCCATGTCTGAATCACATAGGAGTTTTTTTGTGTTTTTGTTTTTTGCTTTGTTTTGTTTTGTTTTTAGGATCCTCCATCTTAATTTCTATAGTGGTTGGACTAATTTACATTCCCACCAGCCAGGCATGAGAACGAAGAATTCCTTTTACTATGTGAGATTTGACTAGCTAGCCCTTTGCTAGGGTGCTGTAAGATACCTGGGAACATTTCCTTCACCAAATGGCTCTCGTAATTAGTGTCAGCCCAGAGCCCGTGCCCAGCTATGGCTCGGTGAGTAGAATGACAGCATCCTTATGAGCTTGGTGGTCACAATTCCTTACAGGTCCCAACGAAGAGTGGCTAATACTGTCGTGGAACCGGGTCCTGTGAAGTCAGTTGACGATGATGGAAGCCGAAGGCCGCAGGGGTCAGCGGAAGCACTTAATCACCCGACACAAGATGTATGTGGTGACCAGATGGGACAGTGGAGCCATAGCAGTAATCAAAAGGACGTGACCCACAGAGATCTTTGGCTTTGACTAATTGATCCAGGCTTTCTCACAAATTACATAGATGGGCATCCTCCTAAGGTCGTAAGCGTAGAAGTCAAAAGTCTCCACTGATGAGAAGAAGAATGAATGCATGACCACAACTAACGTACCATGACTCAACAGCTCCCCAGACTTCAGCCCTTGCGGGATCCAGGATGAGCTCCAAAAAAAGGAGAAAAGTATCAAGTCCACATTAAGGAGGATCTTTGTCCTCCTCGCCTCCTCCTCATAGACCGGAGACTCTTTTTACATGATACCATGAGCCAAGAGGGAAGAAATAACCAGAGATTGCTGGGTGCTCTCTCTGTACTGACACTAATGACGGAGACTCAAAGTACCACTGTGGTCCACCAATCTGCCTAGAAGCTTATAGAAGCCTGGGGATGAATGGAGTCTTGACAAGATTCATCTCACAGAAGGACCGAGAGTATGAGGTACTCATTTCCCGGCCATGCCTCTAATTTCATAATGCACGGGTCAAGTTCAATGCAGTAAAGGTGTCACAAACTACTAGATAAGTCTAGGTATGAGCAAATCACAAGAAATAAAATCCATGAAATGGAGCTCAGCCTCAGTTTATCCCCAAGTACCGATGCACGGCATACTGTTTTACATCTCTGTTCACTTTGTGTGGTTTCACATGTCAGTTCCAGTTCAAAGGCAAGTGGCTCCAGGATCTAGCTCTCAGTCTCATGGAAACTGTCCACAAGCAACCACTGACGAAGGGAACTGTCGAGTATTGTAGGCCTGGGGTGCCAGAGAAACAGCCTATTCACATGTAGCTATAGGTAGTAAGTCAATCAACACACACACAAATACATACACACCTAGCACTGACAGAAAGCATCTTTCCAGAAAATCCAGAAGAATTTCACCTGATTTAAAGACATGCAGAGGTCTGGAATCCTTTATGGAAACCAAGCATCTATTCAAAGATAACTTCTCTTCTGCAACTCCGTGAAAGCAAATGCCACACCTCTGCCTGACTCGGTGAGAACATAATGTATTTTATGAGTCGATGCAATGTACAGATTTTCTTTCCCTTTTAAATTCTATTCCCTTTCTTGAGGTCAGCCTTGTTACTCTGATATTTTGGAATCACCAAGCAAGTCCACTATTTTCAAAGCCCCAGCTGATAAGAATAAATCTGCTCTGGACCCATGTATAAAATACTTGACAGTAAAACTATACATATATATGCATATATATATATATATATATATATATATATATAAAGGATAAGAGCTTTTCAATCAATCTGATGGGAAAAAAAATTAAGTTAATTAAAGGAAGACTCTATTTTTTCCCTAGAAGGCAATACTGATCCTTATTATTAATGCATACCAGTGTTCTGTAGCTGTGCATAATGATAGCCTATAAGATCAGAGGTAGTTTCATTTGGAGCCTAATTTGCTATAAAATCTTTTCTTGTATTCTTAAAGTATGGCCTATGTGCCTGCCTCCCCCCTCCTTCCCCCACCCCTGGGCTAGGTCTGAACTCTGAGACAATGTTTCCCTTCTATCTTCACCTGAGAAGTAATTAATTTGCAGGATTGCTTTTTTTTTTAGTTTTAGTTTCCCGATCTTCAAAAATAATCATTGATAGGATTTTTTTTCTGACTTGGCTTTCATTTTTTCCTTTATATTCTACTAACAGAGACTATTGTATAAACTCTCTCTCTCTCCCTCTCTCTCTCTCTTACACACACACACACACACACACACACACACACACACACACACACACACACACACACACACACACACACACACACACTGAGTCTTCTCTTCTGTAAGAACAGCCTGAATGGAAGGAGTAGAAGGAAAGGAAATGAAAATGATGCCACATTGTGTTTTTAAATATTGAAGTTGAGCCTGGTGCCGGTGTCTCACTCCTGTAATCCTAGCTACTCAGGAGGCTGAGATCTGAGGATTGCAGTTCAAAGCCAACCTGGGCAGGAAAGTCCCTGAGACTCTAATCTCCAGCTGGAAGTAGCGCTGTGGCTCAAGTGATAGAGCGCTTGCCCTGAGCTGAAGAGCTCAGAGACAGCACCCAGGTCCAGAGTTCAAGCCTCATGACTGATTTAAAAAAAATCTGTAATCTCTCATTATACCTGGAAAAAAATGTCTTTCAGTGTATTTATCGTTACTAAGCCATTATTGCAAATGCACCTGCTCATGCCAGGTCTGGCTTGAGGGCTGGAGCTACTTCAGCCCACAAGGAAAGGTTGATTTCCTCACTACACACCAGTAGGGTAAAAAAAAAATCTAAGAAGAAAACAAACACTGAAAACATCAAAGGTTCAGAACTGTGAATCATATCAAAATGCCTATTATTTTCAAGGTTCCAATGATTAACACTGGAATGCAAACACACTCACTATATTATCAGACTTTCAACCTTACTAGCTTCTGCTTTTACACGAGAAAAATAGTTAATGCATTTATACTGGGAGAGGGGTGTATACAGGAGGAAAGGTTATTTAAGGTCAATCACTGAGAGAGAGATTGGGGGCATGGGAGGGAGAGGGAGAGAACTTTCTGAAGAAAAATAAAGAAAAGGAATGGTGGATAAGTGTGGTGTGTTAAAATTTTGTCAGATAAAAACTAAAAACCCACATTTAAGAGGCTGAAATCTCCCAGGAAAGACTTTCTTAGGGAGCTGTTTTTTAAGTCGCTAGGACATTTTCCACATCCACTCTCATTCTTGCTATGCCTGGCATAGCACCTGCACAGACCCTTAAATGCAGTAAGCCCCCAGAACACACCCAGACAAGATTAAAGGTCTCCCCTGACACAGAATGAAGGGGAATTATACAGTTTGCAAGAGAAAAGATAATAAAGGAGAGAATCTATAGCCCTACTTTGATGAATTATATAGAGGCAATTTTCTGACATTAGTAATGTAGGGCAGAAGACAATGCTTCTGATATATAGATGTAAATTCATCATCCAGGCTCCATTAAAGTGAACTACAAAAGATCTGTTGATGTGGACATTGCCTGCCACAGGCATGGGTAATGTTAGCAGAAGCCCTGGCATGGAGCTGGGCCTCAAGTAGGTGAAGGGTCCTCTGGATGAAATAGAAATGATTTAGAGAAAGCTAGAATTACTGAGAAACCAGACAAAGCTCAGTCACGTGGATCTCCAACTAGGGTATCAGATCCATCTTTGGACACTAGATGCTGAAACAAATACTTCACAAATATTCCCTCTAACCCCAATTATCTTGTGATATTACAAAAGGCAATAGTCATGTCTTAAAGAAATACTTCTTTGAGAAATAATCCAAATCAGCCCTGTTGTCCCTCAGTGGACAAATGGATCAAGAAATGTGGTATACACACACATACACACACACATACACACACACACACACACACACACACACACACACACACACATACACGTAATGGAATTTTACTTATGCAGTAGAAAAAAAATAGTATTGCATCATTTACAAAGAAATGAAAAGCCTGGAAAAAAACTTATGTTGAATGAAATAAGTCAGGCCAGAAAGACAGATGTTGCATGTTTTCTTTCCTATGTGAAAGCTAGAATCGGTTTATAAATATAGTAGTAAATACCTTGGGATGGTATGCACGCGTATATAAATGTATTAATTGAAATATGGTAGATTTCAAACAGTGCCATTCCTTAGAAAGGCAAAACCATAGTTCAACAAAATAAACACTTGAAAGGGGTGGGGTAGGGCTGAGAGAAGGGGGTAGATGAATAAAGAGAAGAAGGGAAGAATGCACTGAAAAGCATATACTACAAACTCTGCGCCAGGGGCTCATGCCTGTAATCCTACCTACTCAGGGGGCTGAGATCTGAGGATTATAGTTTGAAGCTAGCATGAGCAAAAAGGACCATGAAACTCTTAAGTCCCACTAAGCACAGAAAAGACAGAAATAGAGCTGTGGCTCAAGTGGTAGGGCACCAGCTTTGAGTGAAAAAAAAACTAAGAGACATTGCCCAGGCCCTGTGTGTGTTCAAGCTACATGATTAATATATGCTAACAAAATTTTCAAACACAACCTCACAAATGCAAACATTAAAACAACTCGATTTCAGAATTACTAAAGCTTACTTCTTACCCTCTCTCTAGGAGATATATCAGCTACATATTGATCTATATTGATCATGTATCCATCTTTGGTTATGTAAGTCTGACTCAAGTGAGTTAGTACAATCTTTAAAAATGTACCATTTTCCCTTCTTATTTTTGAGCGATATTCATGACCAAAAAAAAGTGCAAAGTGTCAGAGGCATACCAGTCTTTGAAATAATTACAACGTCAACACTTCTGACAATTCTTAATTTTTCCCACAACAAGACAATTCATGGCTGTGCTAGCAACAAAAAAGATAGAACCACCCCACCCTCTGTCTCTCTGTCTCTTTGTCTCTGTCTCTGTCTCTCTCTTCCAAGGATTAAAGAGTAGGTGAGATTTCTTGTAGAAAAAGATTCTGTTTGTCATCAAGCTAGTGTTAATTTCCTGTTCAAAAGGGTCCACATTGTCAATGTGACACTTCCATCAGCCAGCAGGGTGACAGGAAAACCCAGACTTCACAATCAATGTCAACCTATTTCATCTTGTCTCTGTACCTCTCCAGGATGCAAAAGCAGGGTCAATGCGTTTCATTGGTTCATTTCTTCTGAAGGAGAGGAGGATGCGGGGACTTTGATTGTATTATAAGGATTGTCTTAAGGTGACACGGATTCCCTCATGCTGCAATACCAGACATTCAAGTGCTGGAGAGACACCAAATTACCCTTCGCCCAGATGTTCATGCAGCCACCACCAGCAAAATGTGCTGTCGATGAAACTCAGCCCGCTCTCCATGGCGGAGATGAGATTACATTGTCATCAACACATTAACTGGGCTTGACGTTGACGATCACTGGGGAGAAGGAAGCTGTCCATGTCCGATTGTGGCAATAAATACAACGCATGACTCCAAAATTCAATAGTTATTTTCACACCGCGGGCGCGTGATTAACTACCATAGAAGGTTTACAGGCCGCTCCCTCCTCTGTCCAATAGACTGACCTTAGAGCTTCATGACCATCAAATAAGTAACTCCAGTAATCCCTTTGAATCATTTCTTCCAGAACTTTCCTATGCTACTTTTATCTAACAATTCTTTGCACTTATTTTTTCTAATGTCTCTAATATGGACAAGCTACCCCTTCCTTGTAAATAAAAACTATTTTTAATGACCTGATTTGGTACAAATTTTCTTATAATTGGCTTTTAGTGTGTGTGTGTGTGTGTGTGTGTGTGTGTGTGTGTGAGAGAGAGAGAGAGAGAGAGAGAGAGAGAGAGAGAGGGAGGGAGGAGAGAGAGAGAGAGAGAGAGAGAGAGAGAGAGAGAGAGAGAGAGAGAGAGAGAGAGAGAGAGAGAGAGAGAGACCGTTCTAGGGCTTGAACTCAGGGCCTGGGCACTGTCCTTGAGTTTTTTTGCTCAAGGCTAGCACTCTACCATTTGAGCCACCATCCCCACTTCTAGTTTTTTTGATGTTTTTTTTTAGTAGTTAATTGGAGATGAATCTCATGTGTTTTCCTGTCCAGGCTGGCTTCAAACTAAGATCCTCAGATCCCAGCCTCCTGAGTAGCTAGGATTACAGGTGTCAGCCCTGGTACCCAGCTTTTTACATTTTTTTCTTAAAAAAAGAACTTGCACCATTTCAGAGAGTATATAAAGTCAGGGTCTGAGGAGTGGAGAGTAAAGCAAATTCTTTATATTAAGTCAATTTCTGAATAGAGATCTCCTTTCTGCTCTCACTTGCCAATCTCTCACCTGCAGTTAGCATTATTCACATTAAACGGAAAGCATTGGTCTGCTTATGTCTGGCCCACAAATTCTTCCAGTCTTGCTGAGGTTGGCCCTTGCTTCTGTGAAGACTGCTAGAAGCCTCTGTCCTATTTATATTTTATGCTGATATTTATCCCTTGGACTTGAGTCTTCTTCTCAAAATCTTGGCTCAAGTTTTCCTGGTGAGTTCTTTTATTATATACTATTAGAAAGCATCAGGCCAGAATTTCTAGTGTATACTCCTATCAAAATATTCAGTATACTTCTAATATCTGTGGGTATTCAGGAGACAAAACTCAGATGTGCTTTTGCTGAAACCACATTTGTCTTACTGACTTCAAGCCCTTTCTTGAAAAATTAACATGCAGTTTCTCTAAAGCACCAAAAATATCTATAAATATGGCACATGTCACCCTTATGAATGCATTAGTATCAGAAAAGAGAGTATAAAATGTATCATGAAGATCACTTGCATTTAATAAATGAAATCAGCATTTTTGCCATGAACTGCAGATTATGTAAACATGATATTTTATATACTAGCATTATATGTATATTCAAAAATGCACCTGTATATTTTAAAGTCTGTTAGGAAAAAGTCAGGACCATATTGCTAGTCACTGTTACCCACAGTTTACTATAGAGACTAAAGATAGATGTTACTCACAGTCAGCCATAATCTGACCATGTATTTTGAGCACAGATTCTAGCAAAGATGTAGGTTATTCACCAATTAGAGAGCTGCAACATCAATACAGAAAGGCATGGTAAATTGATATTCACATCCTCTTTATGCATTTCACCTAGCAAGTACGTTGGCGTTACCATTCATTCTAATGTTGATGTCCAGTAACAAAGTATTTCACAGCTGTCATGTGAAGATAAAGTTTACTTTTCACACAATGTGAGAATCCCTGAGATAAAAATGGGCAGGGTGCGTAACTGAGATGCAAACACCCCTTTTCCCACACATCTTGTTTGCAGACTCCCCCCAGGAAATATTCAAGGGGTTGCCAAGTAGGTCTGTACACAATCTCATGCACATCAATGGTTCTTTATAGAAAGAAATACTTCCCAGAATTCTCCTGGATGATCTATCACAAGAAGGAAGGCTTCTCTTGGCTAATCTTTGCCTCACCTAGAGGAGGGTTAAAGGTGTGGTAGAAATTGTTAAGTTTCCATCATGACCCAAAGGAAAAAAAGAAAGCCAAGCCATCAGATTAACGATCAATAGTGTTTTCTACAACCCAAATGCTCTGATCAATAAAACGAAGAGTCTAAGAATAAGAATGTAGACATTCATTCATAAAACAAATGGAAAGTGCTCTATGAATATAAACACATGAAAAGTATTCAATGGAACACACGTAAGCACATTAACATAACAAAATCATCTAATAATACAGTGAAAAGATCGGCTACCTTGGACAGAACTATACTAAAGTCTCTCATAGATCGTACTTCATAAAATAAATATTTATAATTACCCACATGCATGACCACAAATGCTGCAGTGGTTTTACAGTGTTAGAGCACTTAACACAGATATCTCAAATATTCATTTACACTTGCAAGTTCATTAGAAAGTTCTCAGAAAAAAAAATAACCCAGGAAAGTTGTAGTAGCACTGGAATCTAGATTTCAAACAATCTGGGTAAGAATAGAAAGAAACTTACTTTCCTAATTGTATCATTTTACACCTTTGCAATCTTTCTCTCACCTGGCCATACTAGTTATATTTTTATTTCTTATACTATATGCACATAGGTACCCATATAAACAAACACCATGAATATGTAACAAAATTATAAGTACATACCTGGTAAGAGTAAGGAGAAAATGGATGGCCAGAATAACAAGAAAGATGACAACTTCCTATTGAACAAAATCAGAGCAAGATGTTAACTGGGGCCCACAGTCAAGTTTAAGTCATCAAACTCAGCCTGGTACTCCTCATTCCTGTATAATCTGAAGGAGAATAACTGGACAGTAGATTAATGGGAGATTACCTTCCTGATAGCTTCAGAAAGAAGTTGATTTCTATTTGTGTGTATCGGTCCAATTAATTAAATATCTACTTTCATGGAGGAAAAAAATCTTTTGAGATCCCTCTCCATAACATATCAACTCATCTATCCTATCATTTATGAGATAATCTCCTGGGTGGTTCTGATGTGGATCATCAAAAATACCCTTACTGGCCAAGCAATCTTGGAATAGGAAATGAAAAATGAAGGATGGGAGAGACTGAAGGAGGAGAAAGCAGTCAAGAATTCATGTCTATACCCTAAAATTAAGAAGAGTAAGGGAGGGGGTGGGTCAAAGAGGGTGAGAATATTGAAAGGAGCTGACCAAGGTGCATCGTGCTCATAAACAGCCTTGTTAAGGGGAACCTCCTTTGTATAACTATTCAAGGCTAATAAAAAATTCAAACAATAATTCTGTGGGATCAGTAATAATAAACAGGAAATGGGAAGATAAAATTGAGCTGTTACCTCTACTACAAATACCACCGTATCCCTCATTCTTCTTTAACATTTTAGGAAATCCATAGCTAGGAATTTCTGGAGGATATTTACGGGTAAATTCTGGACTTCAGCTTTCTCTTCTCCTCCTCACCTCTTCTCTCTCCTCCCCTGCCCTCCTTTCCTCTTCTCCTTTCTCCTCTTTTCTTTTCTCCTCTCCTTTCACCTCCTTTTCCCTCATTGTTTCCCCCTCTCATTTTATAGATTGAAGAAGGAGCAAAGTTTCAACAAACTCATCTTGAAATTGAATATGGACAGGGGTTTTGGAGAGCTTCCAGATCTTTCTTTCCACAGAAGATAATGGAGTTATACACTTGCCCTCTTTTTGCCATTTGTTGTCAGGAGAGACAATAACTCTTGGCGTATGCTTCTCAGGACTGCAGGAACTCAGTCATGAGATCACTCACAACTTTCACCATCAAGGGAACTTTTAAGGCAGTTTGAAGATCCTGCCAAGAAACCTGAGCTCTGTTCAAAGTCTGAGCTGTCATTTCATCAAGGAATCCTGGAATTTTAACAGTTGAAAACAATAAGCATTCTAAACCCCTCTTTCCCATTGGGAGTATATTTCCAAAAGGCCCAAATCTGATATCATAAACATATCATCTACAACTTCATTTGGTTTCAAACTTTCCCGGTGTTTGAATGGTTCTACATGTTTCCCTTATGACAAAGGTTTCATTGTAAGAAATACGTATTTTAGGGGGGTAGCGATGAAGTAGAATGAACAGAGCATGCAAAGAACTGACCACGAAACCAGCTCTTCTTTCTGAAATCCCTGCGCTCATGCTTCAGTGGCCTATTTCAATTTTGCAGTTGCATATTTCACCGACCTCCTTCCTCCCCTGGTCAATTGCCATCCTTAATACAATTTGTTTTCTATTTAGTGAGTCTTTGGTCAGCAGTATCCTGAATTTTAAGAGGAAAAATACTTCCAATGGTTTCTGGGATTTTTTGCAAAAGTAATTTAATTGACTCATAGCGTGACCTCTAAAGGAGAACAGCAAGAATAAATTGAAGCAACATACCAACCATTTAAAATTCCCTTCCAGTCTGCCTCAGAGGCCAGGTTTGCTGGTGCCCATACTTTTCTACAGGCCAAGTTTGGGGTGAGTGACTTATGTCTTGATGAATGTAAAGGATTGTTCGGTTGGTTGAGAGAAACAATGGACATAGTATTTTGTTGTTTTGTTGTTCCCTGAAGATCTTCCATGTCAGTCAATTAGTTTGTGCCCCTTCATCTAAGAAGGGTTGTGAACTATCTTCTTGGAAAGACTTGAAAGTCATTATATTTTCTAGAGAAAATTAGATTTACTCCTTACTCATAGACCTAAACTTATGATGAATGGGAACGATTAATATGTTATTCGGCTTGGAGTGGCATGGGGGTAGGGGAAAATTAGTCAAGGAGTTAAAGGCAGGCAACAAGATTATGTTTAGCCAATTAGA
>NW_027205879.1:0-10000 GCF_024711535.1 Dipodomys merriami | reverse complement strand
CCTAAAAACTCGGGTCTAAATGGCAGCAGCGATGGGAGTGGCATCCATCTTGTTTACAGACCGAGTCTCCATGTTCAACATGAGACTCCTCTAAACTGAGTCTTTGCATGTTCTTGAGCTCATGTGTGGCTTTCATATTCTGTGTGGGTTGTCACGGGCGGGCGGGTGGCCAGGCGGGTGATTCATTGGAGATAAGAGTCTCTTTTGGGGCACCGGTTCCTGCTCCCTCCTTCCTTCGGGGACACCAAGGAAGAAGTTGCCTCTGGCGGGTTCCAGGCTGGCAAGCTGAGTAAGCAGAGACCACTGGGCCTGAAACACAGTTCTTCCTTGAGTCCACACAGAAAAGCAAGGGGTGGGGGAGGGGAGAGGACAGAGACACAGGAGAGACAGACAGAGAGACAGAGACCCAGAGACCGGTGGAAAGACACACAGAGTAAGAGATGGAAGGGAGAGCGAGTGAGAGATCCACAAGTCCAACTAGATCTGAGACACACACACACACACACACACACACACACACACACACACACACACACACACACACACACACACACACACACACACACACACACACACAGAGGGAGACATGGACGGGGAACCAGAGACCCATTACTGTGACTGACTAGATCACCTGAATAAATTATTCCTTCCCTGCCCTGCCCTCATGTATTAAGGTAGACTCTTGGTATGGAGTTCTTCTTGTCACCAAACACAGGTGAGGGTTAGTGACTTTTTACCCTTCCATGTAGGGACTCTTCCCTTAGGACCCTTGATTTCGATCATTGAATAAGAATTTCTGGAGGAGTCACTCTGGTGGAGTTTTTATGGAGTAAGTAAGCAAGCAGGCAAGCAGAGACAACCAGACCCCCAAAAAAGGCACAGACAGACAGACAGACAGACAGACAGACAGACACACAGACAGACAGACAGACAAGGACATACTCTAATACAGTGTGGGTGCTCTTGAAGGGAGAGAGACCTACACAGCTCCTTGACTTCATGGGTGTTTTCAGGGTTAGACAGGCGGGGGGGGGGGGGGGGGAGATGTGGCAGCTGAGTTATGTACAGATAGCTGTTTTATCTTTGCCCCAACCTGAATTTCTAGATGTTTGGGGCATTTCTCTACAGGTAAGAAAAACAGGTCATTGACCATTCCTTCCTTCCTTCCTTCCTTCCTTCCTTCCTTCCTTCCTTCCTTCCTTTTTTTACTTTCTCTCTTTCTTCTCCCCACCCCCCTCTCTCTCCTTTTTCTTTATTTTTTTGGGTGGGTGGGCAATACTGAGACTTGAAGTCAGGGCCTCAGCACTGTCACTCAACTTCTTCTTTTTTTTCACATATGAATAATTTTACAGTTTATTTCATTAAAATTATATTCTCAGAAAGGTAAAAAATATATATTAGCTATTTCATCAAATGAAGTAATTATACTAACACATAACATAAGTTAGTGAAAGTTTTATCTGTCATGAATAGGACAAAAAGTATCATCAAACAACATTTCTAGGAATCACACTCAACTTCTTTTGCTCACGTCTAGCACTGTATCATTTGAACCACATCACCACTTCTGGCTTTCTCTCTCTCTCTCTCTCTCTCTCTCTCTCTCTCTCTCTCTCTCTCTCTCTCTCTCCAGACACACACACACAGACACACACATGCATATACATACATATACACATATATTTATACACATACATACATATATATCTATCTATGCTTATATGTAGTGTGATACAAACATATATATATTTATTATTTTCAGTTTTTTTGTCGTCGGGTGTGAGGCTTGGACTCTGGGTCTGGGTGCTGTCTCTCTGCTCTTCATCTGAAGGCTCACTACTGTTCTGCCACTTGAGCCACAGGGTGCCACTGCTCCCCTTTTCTGTTTATATAGTGCTGAGGAATCGAACCCAGGGCCTCATGCTTGCAAGGGGAGCGAGCACTCTACCACTAAGCCACCTTCCTAGCTCTCCCCCCTTTTTTGGCCAGTCCAGCATGGAAGGCTCCTGCATCTTGTTTGTATGGACATACTCACAGCTGAATAACTGAGTTGTTTTGCTTAATAAAAAAAAAAATCCTGGTGTTGATATATGTGGAGGGGAAGGGAAAAAACAAATTGTTAAAACAGGGTTACAGGAGGACCCATTGAAACAATGAGATATACAAGTCGTTATGTCGAAAAACGAACTTTACAACTTTGGTGGGGGGACGGCGGGGGGGGGGGAGGATACGAAGGGATGGGAAGGGGAAAAAAAGCAGGAGGCTACAATGCTTATAAGAAATGTGCTCATTATCTTACCCATGTAATTGTAACCCCTCTGTACAGTATTTTCACAATAAAAATATATTTAAAAAATATATATTTAAAAAAAAACTTGGTACAGTAGTCTAGAAACATGGTTGCTATTACAGCCTTCATTTGCTTCACTTGACCACTGTTTTCTCATTTAACAGCTTTTGGCGACAAGCATGATTATTTTTCGTGGGGTGGGGGTGACTGTTTTGAGGCTTTCCCAAATTTTTATGTCCAACAGGTTACCAGATCTAAGGAAAACCCAGAAGTTTGAGAATTAAGTAACTCTCGGGCTCAAACTACAGAGAAAGAAAAGGAGAAAGAGAGACCTATGGAGGGAAGGGGTTGGGGCGTTGGGGGGAGAGGTCATAGAAAGGAAAAGAAAACAGGGAAAAATAAAAACACAAAGTAAAGGTCGTTTTTAAGTGGAGGCCTGGACTCAAACCAGGCCACTGACTGAGGCTTCCTCATTATGGGATTTCAAAAGTGGGCCTTGGCTTCTTGCAGAAGTCATCTCGATGTGTTGGTGTTCTGCTGTACATATCATTTGGAAGCGACTCTATCTTTTCACTCCATGGTGAATGTATTCACATATATGTTCCTATAGAAAACCAGTTTCGTGTGTTTTCTCTCACATATGCAAAAGGTACGTTTAAAATAGGGGAGACATTAGATCTCTGGACTGACTGCCTGGCTGGCTGCTTGGCTGGCTGCTTGGCTGGCTGCCTGGCTGCCTGGCTGCCTGGCTGCCTGGCTGCCTGGCTGCCTCACTCACTCACTCACTCACTCACTCACTCACTCACTCACTCGCTCACTCACACACTCACACACTCACACACAGTAAGACCCAAAAGACAGGATAGATACTTTTAGGGGGAGAAACACCCACCGAGGCAAGGCCCAATGGTTATGTGCCCAGAAATGAAAGTGAAACCTTGAAAACACACAGAAGGAAAAGAAACAAAGTAAACTCTCTACCTTGAGCCTGTAGTAGGGTTTAAGAGATGATTCTGTTGGTTTCCCATGCATGCATGGGGGGGAGGGGGGGTGCTTTGACCCATGCTCTGTTTCTTTTTAAAATTTACTTCCCTCCCCGGTGTAAGTTTCCTCCTTTCTTTGAGGAAACTCTTGGCTCCGTTCCCGCAGTATACTCATTGTTTGTGCAAAAGCTCAGAGGAAGGGAGCTGCTCTTTTCCCTTCCACCACCCACCCCCACCTATTAGTTTTCTTTCCTAATAACTGTTCGTTTATGAGGGACTGAAAAGTGAAGAAAATAGGATGTGTGGAGCCATTCATTAGGAAGCTGTCCGGCTGTCTTGTCTCTGAATTCCTGGTGGTGCTTTCCCAGGCCTCATTTCCCCCTGGAAATTATCCTGCTTGCCTCTGTGTTCAATTCTGGGAAGGAAGATAGGCCGAGATAAGGCAACCTCTTGGCACGAAGCTGGAACACACGGCCACCTCGCCTCACGGGTACACAGCCTAATCATCCTATCCCGAGGGTCCTCCGTCAACAGTTTCTTACAACGATTTTTATTAGTTTAGTGGCCCTACTGAGGTTGAAATTCAAGGCCTCAACTCAGGCAGGCCTGCTGGGGTGGGCGTGTTTGTTTCTTCTTCTTTCTCCTCCCCCCCCCACCCTCCCCCCTCCGCCAGGGCGCTTAAGTCGTTGCCATGACGACATTTACAAGACAAAGGAACGTTGCCTGGAGTTCCTGAGTTGACTGGGGCTCCAGGCTTAAACCAGCCCACCCCACCCCCACCCCCGACCCGCCCTGCGTCCTCTGCGAAACACCCCGGCGGGGTGGGGGGTGGGGCGGCCAGCCCTCAGCTCCTGTAACTTCATTAGCGCGCGGGGTGGGGTGGGGGTGAGTGAATCAGCCTCCCCTCCCCCTCCCCGTCTTTACAAAAGTGGCCTCTTTTGCCCTTGGGCAGGAAAAGTCTGCGCGCGCGCGCTCTCTCTGGTCTTTTTCTGCTGGGACCCTCCCTGCCTACCACCAGCAGCCACTGACTTCCTGCAAGCTGGAGTTGTCAGACTACTTCCACCCGCCCGCTGCCACTAGTATGCCTCCCGCCCAAGCCCGCCAGGGACAGAATGGGAGGGGCGGGCGGGGAAGCTGGCATGCTTGCCTGTGCTCTGCCCTCTGCCCCTCCGGGAGGCATGACTGTGACCGTGGGATGTCCCCGTGGCCGACCCCTAAGCTCCCACCCTCTGGACGGAGGAGAGTGAGGGGAAAAAGGAGTTCAGGAGTCTTGTCTCCCCTCCATCTTCCCGCCTAGGTCAGGCCAGGATCTGCCTCTCTTCTCCCTGTCCCTGTTCCCCGTTCCTCTTAAGGAGTGACTGGAGAAACTGTCCGTCTGTGTTTGTGATTGTGATTAACATCGCAAAAACCTTCAAAGAATCTCAGATCGGTTAGAAGCCCGTTGGGTTTCACTTCTCAGGCGTGAGGGGTTGTTATCTCCCCCTCCCTCTCTCCTTTGATTTTTTACAAATTGTTAGGGAAATGGTGACATACAGAACGGTTACAGTATGCCAGCCCACACCGGTGGCTCGCGTCTGTAATCCTAGCTGCTCAGGAGGCTGAGAGCTGAGGATCACGGTTCAAAGCCAGGCAGGGCAGGAAAGTCACCAGACTCTTATCTCCAATGAGGCACTAGAAAATCGGAAGTGGCGTTGTGGCTCAAGCGGTAGAGCACTCGCTTTGAGCTGAAGAGTTTAGGGACAGTGCCCAGGCCCAGAGTTTAAGACCCACCACTGACAAAAAAAAAAAAAAAAAAAAAAAAAAAAAAGGATAGGAAAGATTACATTACATAAGTGAGGTAGGAAGAGTACATTTTTTTTTTAATTAATAAGTTTTTTTTTTTTTTTTTTTTTTGTCGTTGGGCTTGAACTCTGGGCTTGGGCGCTATCCTGCCCGGGCTGGCTTTGAACCGTGATCCTCAGCTCTCAGCCTTCTGAGTAGCTAGGATTACAGGCGCGAGCCACCGGCGCCCGGCTAATGAGTTGTGTTAATTGTGAAAATACTTACAGAGTGGTTACAATGACACGAGCAAGGAAATGAGTACATTTCTTATCAAGCATTGTTGCCTCCTCCTTTGTTTCCATTCCTGCCCTCCCATCTCCCCCCACCCCCTAAAAAAGAGTACTTTTTTTTTTTTGGACAATGTCACCCCTTCCCTGGCTCTCTCACAGGTTTTCCCTCCCTCAAGTTCTGTTTGTTCCCCACCCACAGGTTGTGTGTCAACATAGTGTCTAGTGAGTGCCACTGTTGCACTTCTTCATCCTGGGTCCCTCCATTTCTTGCCCCTCCCGGAAATAGATGAAGGAAGAAACAATGGGGGGGGGGGGGAGAAGAGAAAACAAAATAACATCGATGATAACAAACACAAAGAAAGGGGAAGACTTCTTGTTATATGATCAGAGGTATATAGGCATTGCACTTTGGTGAGCCTCATGTCTTCAATTAAGCAACCCAAAGGCCAGAAGTGGAGTTTTGGCTCAAATGGCAGACTGCCAGTCTCTTTTTTTTTTTTTTTGGCGCGGGGGCGGGGGGGGGGTCCGGTCGTGGGGCCTGAACTCTGGGCCTGGGCGCTGTCCCTCATCTCTTCAGGTTAAGGCTAGCATTCTACCACTTGAGCCACAATGCCACTTCCGGCTTTTTTTCTGCTTATGTGGTGCTGAGGAATCGAATCCAGGGCCTCACGCATGCAAGGCAAGCGCTCTACCACTGAGCCACCTTCCCAGCCCCAGAGTGCCAGTCTTGAGCACAAGAGCCAAGGGACAGCACTCAGGCTCTGAGTTCAAGCCCCAGGACTGACTGGGGCGTGCACACACACACCCTGCACCCCTTGATCTTTGCTGCTGTTTCCTACCACACAGGCACAGGCACGTATGGCAGCATGTGATCTACCTCCCCCCCTCCCCCCACACACACTTTGCACTGCCGCCACCACCACCGCCGCCGCCACCAACTATAGCAACAGACTTCCTAGGCTTCCCCTCCACCACCACCACCCCCTCCGCCCCGGGCCCTAGTTTAGATCGATGAACCAAAGTGTCCCCACTGCACGTTCGGCTCTGGCAAATATCAGATAGGATTACAGTGATGAGGAGAGAGGAGCGACCGCCATGGATTGACTGTAGGGCCCAGAGGACAGAATGCCAGCCCAGGCCCATTCATAGGTCAAGCCAGGAAAATGTTTTTTGTTTTTGTTTTTGTTTTTGATTTCCGGTCTCTCTCCACACCCCATGTGTTTTGTCTGTCTGTCTCTCTGTGCCATAGGGGTTTGCCATTCATGACCTGTGTGGGCGGGGATGTGCTGGGGTGTGTGTGTGTGTGTGTGTGTGTGTGTGTGTGTGTGTGTGTGTGTGTGTGTGTGTGTGTGTGTGTGTGTGTGTGTGTGTGTGTGTGTGTGTGTGTGTGTGTGTAGGGGGAGGTGTTCCTTCCTCACAAGACCTTCCTAAGTGTCTTGATCGATCTTGGGCCTGACGTTCTTTTTCCTTGTTTTGGGGTGCCACCTACTGGACACCGTGTGGAGTGACAGGGAATGATTCGGTGCTGATGGCGGGGGCTGGCGACTCTCGCGAGAGTCCGAGAGACTCTCGCGAGAGTAGCGATGAGGTATCGCCGGCTCTCTTCTGCGGCTTTATTTATTTACAACGAAACAAAACGAAACAACAGCAAACAAGGAAATGTTCTTGAAGGGAGGGCCGAGCGGAGGGGGAGGGGGGCCCGCAGGGGGTGTTTTTTTTCGTTATTTTCTGGACACGGAATTCGTTTGGATATTATGTCTTACGAGCAAACTGTACCAGTTTATTTACGGTTGTAATTTTTTTTTTTTTTTTTTTTGGATCCGGTCGTGGGGCCTGAACTCTGGGCCTGGGCGCTGTCCCTCAGCTCTTCAGCTCAAGGCTAGCGCTCTACCACTTGAGCCACAGCGCCACTTCCGGCTTTTTTCTTTTTGCTTAATGTGGTGCTGAGGAATCGAACCCAGGGCCTCAGGCATGCAAGGCAAGCACTCTACCACTGAGCCACCTTCCCAGCCCCTACGGTTGTAATTTATATACGGTACCACAAATGTCTTTACGTCCGTATTATGAAAAAGGGTCCCACGGCTGCAGTGGGTGAAAGATTGAGACGGGAACATTTCTAAAGGAGTGCCAAGAAAATGGAAAACAGGCAATGCAATAGTTTAGGGAGAGTTATAAATATCAAGTGCTGCCCTAGGTGAAATTTCATGCAAATGTCCTCACCCACTCAGGTAAACTTTTTATATAGGTATCAGAATACAATTTCTTGAACTATATAGACTTTTATTCACTTGATTTCCCTTAAGTAAATTAAAATAACTGGCTGTTGACAGGGCACATCTGGATATTTCTATCGGCCCCATAGAGATAATCTGTTACATTTTAGGACATGGTAGATTATATTTGCTATTTCCCCAAATGGACTTTACAAAAGCCATCCGTGGCCCCAAAGATGTTTCTGGACCTCTCATCATGTGTGACTAAATAGGCCTCAGTGAATTAAGCTGAGAAAGCTGCAAAACAAAGCAGATCACTTCAGTTATGGAATATTAAGAGAATAAAAGTAGCTTTATACCACTGGATCTTTAGTGAGAAGGTAGAATAAAAAGAAGAGAAAAATATTGGAGGATGCAATATAAGCCAATTGAAACGTATCCAACCGCGGATCTGGCTTTGAAGTGGCTATTGACTAGTGTGGTCCTAGACCATCGTGTCCAGAAGGATACATCGATGTGTTTTGAAAGATCCTAAACCAAATGTACTTGTGATCATGACCCAAAGCGTGAGGACAGGTACATTTCTGTCCTCCTAATTCCAGCTTTGGTCCTCACACGTCCGGTTGTTATAATACGTTCACAGTCGTGCCACTTACGGATATTACGTCTTGTGTCTTCTCTGCAATATCTTAAATGCTCAGAGAAGTTACACCTTCTGACAAAAGGACAGTATGTGTGTCACACACACGGGGACACACACACACTCTGTTTGCCCGGAGTGCTGTGTAGCTTACCATGTCCAGTTATAGTTTAGGTCTAGCATCCATGTAGGAGAGAAAACAGGTGCCGTTGGTTGGTCGGTCTGTCTGTCTCTCCGCCGGTCTGTCTTCCCCTGGCATCACCTGTTCTAGGTTCTTCTCCGCCGCCGCCGGCACCCCCCCCCTCTGCCCCCCCCCCCCCCCCGCTCCTAGTCCATCAGTCCATCCATCTACTTCCCTGTAACTGACATAATCTTCTTCTTCTTCTTTGGGGAATGGATGAATAAACTTTTACCTTGTGGATATTGTACACACACCCTAAGGGGTGTGTGTGTGTGTGTGTGTGTGTGTGTGTGTGTGTGTGTGTGTGTGTGTGTGTGTGTGTGTGTGTGTGTGTGTGTGTGTGTGTGTGTTGACGGAATAGAGTGTTTACCATGCCTGACCCCCTGGCTCTGCCTCTCTACCCGTCTGCGATGCGATGTGTGTGCTGGGGCGCTTCTGCCCGCATATGTTCCCAGTGCGAACTCCAAAGAGAAGTACGCCCGCCGGGCCTGTGGGTTCTAACCATGCTTCACCCCCCCCCCCGGGAGATAGGATCGCCCCTCTGACCCCCCCACTCTGTTTGGGCCGGGGCCCCTCGTCTGTCTCTCCCTGTCTTTCCTCCTAGGGTTCCCTACCTGCCCTCCCCCCAGCCCCGCGCACACACACACACACACACACACACACACACACACACACACACACACACACACAGAGTCACAGACACACACACACAGAGTCACAGACACACACACCCACACCCACTGTGCACCGCCACACTCGGGTCCAGGTCCTCCACCACAGGCATGTGAGTGAAGATGCCTCTACCCTCCAACACCTGTGTGTCGGGTTCAGATTCATCGCCTCATGCCCCGAATCCTGCTCCAGAGAGAGTGGCAGAGCCTATTAGAAAAGGCTAGCTGTTTTTTTTTTTTTTTTAAATTTTTTTTTATTTTAAGGTAGTCCCATTTGTCGAGTCTCTCTCCAATTTGTTGTGACCCTGGGACTCTGTTCAGGAAGTTCCTTCCTGTGCCTATTAGTTCAAGTGTCTCTCCTACTCTGTCCTGCAGTAGTTTCAGAGATTCAGGTTTAATGTTAAGGTCTTTAATCCATTTTGAGTTGATGTTGGTGCATGGTGATAGGCTGGGGTCCACTTTTAGTTTTCTGCATGTGGCTGCCCAGTTTTCCCAGTACCAGCGGTTGAAGAGGCTGTGTTTCTTCCATTGTATGTCTTTGGCTCCTTTGTCGAATATCAGCTGGCTGTAGGCCTGTGGATTTATTTCTGGATCTTCTATTCTGTTCCATTGGTCTTCGGGTCTGTTTTTGTGCCAGTACCATGCTGTCTTTGTTATTATAGCTCTGTAGTAGAGTTTGAAGTTCGGCATGGATAGCCCTCCCATATTGTCTTTATCCCCTAGAATTGTTTTGGCTATTCTAGGTCTTTTGTTGTTCCATATGAATTTTTGGACTGTTTTCTGTATTTCAGTGATGTACGTCATTGGGATTTTAATAGGAATTGCGTTGAATTTGTATATTAGTTTTGGAAGTATTACCATCTTTACTATATTAAGTCGGCCTATCCAGGAGCATGGGAGGTCTTTCCATTTCCTAGTGTCTTCTGCAATTTCTTTCTTTAACTTTTTATAGTTCTCATTAAATAGTTCTT
>NW_027205878.1:0-11489 GCF_024711535.1 Dipodomys merriami | reverse complement strand
ACAAAGGCGGAGCCCAGCAAACGCTGGTGGTCTGCTGTGCAGTTGCTTTGAGCAGCTACAGGGACAGAGGCTGGGCTGGGCCTCCATCTGGATCCCTAGAGGTGGTCTGATTGGTGTTCACGTGTGGCCTGCCGGCTCTGGCCTGTGCCTCCCCAGACTCCGTGTCTTCTGGGTGGTTCTGTGGCACCTCAGCTTAATACCTTGTCTTGAGCCCTTGGTCACAGCAAGTGGCCAGATCTTCCTTCTGTTTGGTGCTCTGCCCAGAAAGCACTGTCCTGCAGGGCAGTGCTGTGGCAGCAGGGAGGGGCTACGCGGCTGCACCTGGAGACTTTGCCACAGCTGAGGGTCCAGGAGAGCTGGCACGGGGGCTGCGCCTCCCCTCCGAGACCTGCCAGCTTCTCTCTGCCTGGCTCAGCCCCTGAGTGGGGGTGCTTCATGCCTTGTGGCCTTACCTGGAGAAGGTGGACCGTGGCTGCCTGGCCTTCCCAGGCTTCAGTGAGGTGCCATGCATCCCCAGTGCCCCTGCCTCTTTCCTCCAGTCCACCCACAGGGTAGGAAGATTGTCATCTTGCTTCCCTCTGTCACAGAGACGCCCAGTGCACCCCAGTGCAAGGCCTTTCCATCACACCTGTGTGTGCAGTAAGTGTGGGAACTCATTGGCATTGACTGGCCAGTCAGGAAACTGAGGCCACTCCAGGGCTGTCCGGGCCCCTGCCCGGCCCCCGCCCCCTCCTCAGGGCAGGGCCTGAGCGAAGAGGCCAGCGCAGCTCCCCCCTCCTCTGGTCACTTCTGTGAAATGTGCCGGGTCCGTCCCTCTGTGTCTGGGAACCTTGCCTTGTTAGCTCTCATCCACTGGAGCTGTGTGTGCCTGCGTGGTGAGGCTGGGGCCCATGGCAGAGCTCTCCCACTTGAGCCGTCCTGGGCTGGGTACTGTCATTGCAGAGGGTGTGTGATAGGCCAGGCCTTGCCAGGGAGCCGCCCTCCCCTCTTCTTCTCTCTAGAACCTCCACATTCCCGAGCAGTGACTGTTGGGAATGGAGCGAGGAGGAGGGCTCTGGTTTGGCAACTCCCCTGCTTCAAGTGGGCTGGGCTCTGTGCATCTGTGGGGCTGGGCTGAGTGGGCAGGGGCTCCTGAGGGTCTTGCAGGTGAGCTCTAAGAACAGAGTACTCCCAAGCAGGGCAGGCTGAGGCACCTGTGTGCGCCTGGGCATTCCTGGGTAAGTATTTGTGGGTACTGTGGGGTCCCCGCCTGCCTCTCCTTTAGCCTGCAGAGTCCCTGCTGTGCACAAGGATGCCTGGGGCTGGGCTCCTCGCGTTGCGTTGGCCTCGTGGTAGACAGGTGCTTCTCTGTTCTCATGGGTAATAGGGCATCCTTGGCATGTCTGCAGCAGCACCCAAGCCCACTCTGCCCACGCAGGGCTTGTAGAAGCTCTTAGAGTCTGTCCCTCATCCGTAAGTCTTCTGAGGCTTTAGCCAAGGGACCTGATGCCCAGTCCTTTTGAGGTCAAGGGCTGGGCCATGAACCCAAGAAGATCTTGCTTCACATCAGAAAAACAGGCAAAATGGGCTGGGAATGTGGCTTAGTGGTAGAGTGCATGCCTAGCATATCTGAAGCCCTGGGTTCGATTCCTCCATACCCAGATACACAGAGCCGGAAGTGGTGCTGTGGCTCAAGTGGTAGAGTGCTAGCCTTGAGCAAAAGAAGCTCAGGGACAGTGCCCAGGCCCTGAGTTCAAGTCCCAGGACTGGCCAAAAAAAAAAAGTAGAGGCCTCCTTTGGTGGGTTGGATATAGCAGCAGGAGGCGACCAGCCATGAGGTGGACAGTCCTGGCCAGTGTCTGGCCCCTCTACCCCTCTGGAAAGCAAAGCCATGGCCTGTCCTAAGCCTGTGGCTGTGTGCCACCCAGGGAGGTGTCCCATGTCATCCGCACTAAGAGGTGCTAGGGACAGAGATCCTGCAGTTCCCCTGCCTGAGTCCTGCCCCCTGCTCTGCATGGAGGCAGGTTCCATCCTCCCAGGTGGCTCTGCTTCTCTGCTGCCTTAGGAGTGGCAAGGGTGGTGGTGGTGGTAGAGTGACATTTTGCCTGCTTTTCTGTTATGATTTTTTTAAAAAGTGAGGTCAAAGTGGTTTGGATGGGTAGGTTTCCCCTCCGTGGAAGTGTTTGGGTAAGGCTGTTTGGCCTTCCCTATCCTCATTCAGAACCTGGGCCCTGTGACTGGGGAGTTCCCCTCGAGAATCTCGCTGGGGCACGTGGCCCAGCTCTGGGCTCCTGCTTTCTCTAAGCAGTAAGAGTGGCATAGGACAGGCAGCCATCACTAGGAGTCCTTCCCGCCTGGTGTGGATTGTGTAAGAAGTTCCTGTGTGAGAAGCTTGCCTGGTGGAGTAGAGATCCCAGGTGCTGACTTGGTGTGTGAGTCTGACTTTGGTTTCTGTAACAAAGTACCTGACTAAACCAACGTCAAGGAACAAAGGTTTATTTTGGCTTGTGGTTTTGGAGGTGTCAGTTCTCAGGTCAGCTGGATTGATTGCCTTAGGCATGAGGTGAGGCAGAATATCATGGCTTTGGGAGTGTGTGGTGGATCAGGCTGCTCACATGGCTGCAGCCAGGAAGCTGGGAGAGGGGGAGGGAAAAGAGGGGAGCTAAGTTAGTGGGCTTCAATTTTCTCTCCCTCCCTCCCTAACTCCCTGCCTCCCTTCCTCTTCTCCCTTCCTCTTCTCCCTTCCTCCCTCCCTCCCTCCCTTCCTTCCTCTCTCCCTCCCTCCCTTCATCCCTCCCTTCTTTCCTCCCTCCCTTCCTCCCTCTCTTCCTTCCTTCCTTCCTTCCTTCCTTCCTTCCTGCTGGTCCTGGGGCTTGAACTCAGGGCCTGGGCACTGTCCCTGAGCTTCTTTTGCTCAAGGCTAGCGCTCTACCACTTGAACTACAGAACCACTTCCAGCATTTTCTGTGTATGTGGTACTGAGGAATTGAACCCAGGGCTTCATGCATGCTAGGCAAGTGTTCTACCACTGAACCACATTCCCAGGCCCCCTTTTCTACTTTTATTCTATCCAGGCCCCCAGCTGATTTGATGGTGCTGCCCACATTCAGGGCTAGTCTCTTCCATTCAGTTGCTGTCTCACATGTCAATCAATTCTGGAACCTCCCTCATGGACACACTTAGAAGTGTGCTTTATTAATCTCCTAAATGTATCTCAATCTAATCAAGCTCAGTCTAGATTAACAATTACACTTGGCCTGCTCAGCAGCCTTGGTTTCCCTGCTACATGGTAGAGAAGGGCTTCCTGGGGTGGTAGTCCCTTGGTTCCGGGAGTGTATGAGAACATGTTTTGGGCCTGGAATGTAGAAGCAGAAGGAATCCATCAGTTTTCTACAGACCTCAGAAGTCAGGCTCAGAGGCGGTCAGGATGGGGCTGGTTCTGCGCTGGGGAGAAGCCTGCTGTGATTGACGTGCCTTCCACTGCCTCTGTTCTCTGTCCTCCAGATCCCTCGTCGACCTACATCAGGCAGCTGGAGACCAAGGTGAAACTGCTGGAGGGTGACAAGGTCCTTCCGCAGGTAGGCTGACAGCAGGGGTGCTGGCTACTCTATCCTACCACCCTATAGCCCACCCTAGCCCAGCCCGCCTAGGGCTCCCTTCCCCCTGGCTACCCATGGCTGCTGCCCACCCCCACTGCCTCCTGAGCTGCCTCCTGAAAGGCCTCAGTCCAGGGCCTCTCACTGTAATCCCAGTTCCAGGGCTGCTGAGGCTTTCAGACCACACCATGGCCCATCCCCCAGTGGTCTGGGAGCTCTGGGGGTCTGGCACTGGGCCCCAGCCAGAGGGGGTGTCACATAATGGGTAAAGAAATGGGCCACATGGCCTGGTAGACCCCCCAGAACCCCCTTTCCTCACCTCCTTGACACACGGGACTTGCACCAAGTTCCTCTCTGGGTTGGGGTTCACCCTTCTGCCTCCTGGGTCTTGCTCTGCCCCTGCCGACAGCGGAGGCTCTGAGCCTGTGCAGAACTGGAGGCACAGGCTGGTGGTGAGGGGCGTGGTGGTTAGGGTAGTGTGAAAGGGGGTAGTGCCCTTTGTGGACCATGGCTGGAACTTGGTGGGGTGGGGTACTAAGTCCCTTCCCTACCATGGGTGGAGCTGGTAAAGGGAGGCTGTAATCAGCCCTGGTTGCTGTGCCTGGGGCCCAGATGGCTCGGCCAATCCCTGGAGCCTCCATCCCTGGCTTCTTCTCAGCTTCCCCCTCCTCTGCTCTACCCTCTGGTCTGTAAGTGGTGCCCTGGATGCCGAAAGCGTTTCTCTGGGAACCAACCCCAGGGATAGCTCGGATGCCTGGCTCTGTTGCCAGGCGACCCACTGGGCTTGGTGCCCACTACCCAGCTCAGGAGGCCTGTGGACCCCTTTGCCCATTCCCGGTAGCTGCTAGGAGGCTCAGGGCCCTGAGCAGGTTCTGAAAACGGTGCCATCCCTGTCTTCTGCTAGGGCCTTTCCCTTGCCCTCACTCCCCATGACCTCCACACACACACGAGTGCTAGTTAGTGCCCAGCAGGTACACACATGCAAGACTGATTTTTGCATCAGTGTGTGGCAGAAGGGACTGGACCATGGCAGGTACTGGCTCCCCAGGACTGGGAGGGCAAGATGAAGAGGAGGTCTCACTGGTGGGAGTAGGGTTCCTTGATCCCAACATTGTGTGTGTGTGTGTGTGTGTGTGTGTGTGTGAGAGAGAGAGAGAGAGAGAGAGAGAGAGAGAGAGAGAGAGAGAGAGAGAGAGAGAGAGAGAGAGAGAGAGAGAGAGAGGTGGTGGTGGTGGTGGTGGTGGTAGGCTGGAAGGGCTGGAGTGGCTGCAGGCAGAAACAATACCAGGAATCTGGGGTGGCAGGTGAGCATGGTGGGGAAGCCTTTGCTTGGGAGAAGGTCCATCCAGTGCGTAGGGAAGAGACCGCTCTCTCCAGAGAACAGTGCCAGGTCCCAGGGGCTGGCCTACTTTGCTGGGTTAGTGGCCCGAGGCTGCCCATCCAGACTTCTTCGTTCCTGTTGGGCTAAAGCCCCACTGTAGGCTGCCCTTTGGGAAGTATGCTCTGAGTGTGGTCCATTCAGGAACTTGCTTGTGGTCCTGTGGCTGTCCATGGACCCTTTGTCCCTGACATCTGGAGCCACATGTGATGGATCTGATTGTGGACTTGTGTACACCAAAGCCACGGGCAGCAGCTTCTCCATCTTTTGTCCTTGGGCTGCCCTTGGCTTCACAGGGGGAGTGCCCACTTGTCTCACCTCCTCACACAAGCAGAGGTGACTGGAGCCTGCACTTTGAGGTCTGAGCAGGGTGGCTCTGGTTGGACCCTGTCTCGGCCCTTTCTCTCCCAGGCTTGTGCTGGGCTGCCCCCTGGAGGCAGCCGTGGTACACTGCTCACCCACCTGTGCCCACAACTTCACACCTCCCCCCCCCCCCCCCTCGGTTGGTGCTGGCCCTTGCCTGGCCCCTGCCTTGCTGGCTACAGGCAGTCAGAATAGCACTTTGCCTCTTCCTGGCTTGTATAGGTTCAAGTACAGGGAGCTTAGATGGTTCTGTATGGAAGTGCTTCAGGTGTTTGATGTATGTGTAGTACAACTCCTGCTCTCCATCCAAGCCGGCTTCCTAGCCGCTCTGGTGGAGGGCTGAGCTTGTCTGTGTGTTGGCATCCCTGGGGTCGGGGGTGGGGTGTGGTGGGGGGTGGTGGTGGCGGGGTGTGTGTGTGTGCACGCGTGTGTGTGCGCGGGCATGTGTGTGTGTCCTAGCCCTGGTTTCTTCCTCAGCATGGGCTCTGGTGAAGCTCTTCCCCAGGGTGTCCTGGCGGGAGTGTATCAGGGCCATACTCAGCATCCTAAGAAGAGGTGTGGCGCTGGACCCTCAGCATGATGTGTCCCCCTGCCTTTGTTCCCATGCCTCTGTAGTAGGGTGGCCCTGAGTGTCATTGTCACGGAGCCTGATGAGGCTCCATGGTCATGGGCAAAGCTCTGGCTGGCTTTGATATGCCATCTGTTGATATGGCTGGGGGGAGAGAGGGAGAGGCAGAGATCGGGTAGCAGCCGTGGCCTGTCAGGGCTTCCGGGTGACAATGTCTGTTTCCCTTAGATTCCTGGGGAGGCCCCGATGGCACCAGCTTTGGCCTCTCCCCACGCCTCTGAAAAATGGCTATTTTCCCCACTTTCTATAACTGCCCTCTGCTGTGTGCTTCACCTTGGGGATACAGGGGAGCCCAGGCCAAGGCTTGCCCACAGGAAGCGTCTAGTCTAGTCTCACCCTTCTCCAAGCCAGTGGACAGAAGGTGACGCTGGGGGCCAGCAGGCCTGAGGGGGGCATTGTAGAAGGGACCTGTCCACAGTGAGAAGCCTCATTCTAAGGGGTCCTGGAGATGGGGTACTGAGCCTCCTTCTGGGCCTCCTGTGCTGCTGGCCTAGGTGGGCCTCTGGCTAGCACCCCGGCTAGCACCCCCTCGGACCTCCCTTGAGTGCCTCTGCTTGTGGTCTAAGCTTTCTTGGTCCAGACTGTCCTGTCCTGTTCCTCCCAGTGGATCCTGGCTTCAACCCTCCAGAGGTGTAGGCTGCAGAATTTCAGTAATCAATGTTGTCACACACACACACGCACGCACGCACGCACGCACGCACGCAAGTGTGCACACACACCTTGGGGAATGCCTTCCCCCTGTGTCTTCTAGGCCAGTAGGGGGGACCTGTGCTTCCCTTGCCTAAGCAAGGTTATGAGGGTTCCATCACTGCAGGGAATCATGCCTCTGCTGGATGAGTTTGGGTACAGGTGCTTGAACTCAGAGCCTGTGTGCCCTCTCTCTTTTGGCTCAAGACTGTACCACAGGAGCCAGCCTCCAGTCAGCCGTTTGGGCACCTTGAGCAATGTGATAGGACGCCTGTGAGATTCATGATACTGGCATTTAAATCTTGCAGAAAGAGGCATCTTACTGTGTACCATGGTAAGGTGATGTGGCCTTGGGTGGGGAGCCAGAGAGCCTCTGAGCTTCCTGCCCTTCCCCATCCCCCCATCCCCCATGGCCTCTATTTAACTCCAAAATAGCTTTAATTAAGAATGTGCCAGAGTTCACAGGCTAAATTATTGTATTGCGGTTCCTATTTTCTTTCTCATGTTGGCTTTAAAATCTCGTCAACACAGCTGCTTCCTCTGAGATGATTCATCTTGAGATGCCTCACACATTATTATTTTTCCTGTGGATTCTCTGTGCCCAGCCCAAGCGTACAGAGGGGTGTGTGGTGGTGGCTGTAATTGATGCTGGGGCCTCTGGTTAGTCCCCTGCTGGGCTGATGAATAAAACGCCAGGCCTGCACTGGGAAGCCAGCTTCACAAAAGAGCATGCAGCCCTTGTGTTCTCTCCCCCAGGCCTGTGGCTACGAGGGAGGTCGGGAGGTAGTGGTCCAGGCTGGTGGCTAGGAAGGGCTCTCACCTTCCCCTTGAGTCCATCATTTCCTGCGTGACCCTCTGCAGGAGCGCAGGGCCCCCCGAAAGGGGCTCAGGAATGACAGTGGGGAAATTGAGGCCCCGGTGGATGAGGACTTCCTGACATGACTGCTGTATTAGTTTGCTTGGCTGCCATAATGACAACTTCCCTCAGTCCTGGAGACTGGAAGTCTAAGATCAAGGGTTGGCAGGGCTGGCTCCTTCCAGGCCCCTGTCCTGCCTGCACATGGTGTCATCACAGTCTTCCTTCTGTCTGTCTGTCATCTGTCTGTCTGTCTGTCTGTCTGTCTATCTGTCTGTCTGTCTGTCTGTCTGTCTGTGTTTCTTTGTTTTGTTTTCTTTTGTCGGTCTTGAACTTTCTTTTGTTGGGCTTGAACTCTGGGTCTGGGCGCTGTCCCTCAGCTCTTCAGCTCAAGGTGAGCGCTCTACTGCTTGAGCCACAGTGTCACTTTGGGTTTTCTGGTAGTTTATTGGTGATAAGAGTCTCAGGGGCTTCTCCTGCGTGGGCTGGCTTTAAACTGCGAGCCTTAACCTCCTGAGTAGCTAGGATTACAGGTGTGAGCCACCAGTACCCAGCTTCCGCCTGCGTTTCTATCCTAACTGCTCTTTCCTGAGGATGCTGGTCATATTGGATGAGGGTCACCCTACTGACCTCAGTTGGACTAATGACGTCTGTAAAAGCCCTCATTTTCAAAGAGATGAACGTGACATTCTGAGGTCCGAGGGGTTGGGGTGGGGTGTGGCCCAGCCCCGCCTTTGCAGTGGTGTGGGCCTGAGTTTGGGCTCTGGAGAGGTCTTGAGTAAAACCATCCCTGCCCCCAGGGCTCACCTTATGCCTGTCTTGCCTCCTGGTCCTCATTGGCTCCCCACTCCTCCCAGCTCGGAGAGGATGGAGCTCAGGGTGGAATGCCCTTTGCTCCCAAAGCACTCTTGGGGGCTGTGCCTGCCTCCTTTTCCTATCCTGAGAGCCAGATGACGGGGCCTCCCCACAGGCCGTGCCTGGGTAAGTTCTGTGCATTGACCTTCGTATTTGGGCAGGCAAGAGGACAGGGAGCCTCGTTCCGAACTCCTCGCTGACCCCTTGCAGCCTGAGCCCTGGGCTCCTCCAGAGGCTCTGGCCTTGTTCCTCTGGTGGCAGTTCAGCGCACTGTTTTGTGCACCAGCTTAGAGCATCCGGGTTCTGTCCCTCTGGCGTCTGCGGTTGCCTGCCTTGTCTCCTTGCAGTCTGCCCAGGGCAGCTTAGAGTCGGCTTTGGAGAAGCTGAAATACGTCCCTAGCAGAAACCTTCGAGTTGATTCGTCAGGATAGCTTCTCTACCAGGAACTCCTGCCTCCCGCCTCCAAGCAGATGGCCTGTCTAGCAAGGCGGTGGGTGGAGATGAGGAGCCCTACCCGGGGCTGGAGGCCTGGACAGTAGCCACTACAGGCCAGATGTGGCAGGAGACAGCCAGACCTGGACTCCAGGGCCAGCCTGGCTCAGATCACCAGTGCCACTCTTAGCTGAGTGGCATGAGGCAGGTGACATAGCCTCTCTGTTACTTTATTTATTTTTATTTATTTATTTTTTATTTTTTTTGGGTCTGGTCGTGGGGCTTGAACTCTGGGCCTGGGCGCTGTCCCTCAGCTCTTCAGCTCAAGGCTAGCACTCTACCACTTGAGCCACAGCGCCACTTCCGGCTTTTTTCTTTTTGCTTATGTGGTGCTGAGGAATCGAACCCAGGGCCTCAGGCATGCAAGGCAAGCGCTCTACCACTGAGCCATTTTCCCAGCACCAGCCTCTCTTTTAGACACAGAGAGTTAAAGGACAGTTGCAGAAAGCACTGGGCTGGCTGGTGAGGAGAAGTTGGGTTTCTGTTGTGGTGGTGCCTGTGAGCTTCGGCCCCTAGGACGTTGGCAGGTCACCCCCATGGACCCAGCTGGCCACAGTAGGGTTTGGATTTTGCCGCCTGCACCTCTCTGAGTCCTGCGGTGGTGGGGGACCTGACCTGAGTGCCACCCGCTGTGCCACAGGCCACGTGGTTCCGGTGGACCCTACGCCAGCTTTGGCAATGGGATTTGGGGCATGAAATTGCCTGGGGGAGGAGGCTGCAGCTGAGCAGAGTGACATTAGTGGAGCAGGAACCCACAGCTAATCCCTGCTGCCTAATCTGAGCGCTAATGAGGGAGAAGCCTCAGGCTCTGCGCCAGAGCAGCAGCCCCTTTGTTCCTAATGGCCTACAAACGAGTTCTCTTCACAGGAAGGAGCAGCTCCAGGCAGCTCCAGGTGGTGCGGGGGCCACTCCCGTGCCAGTACTTGCAGGGCATTTGTGCATGTTGGTGGGGTCCTCCGCTGGCCTCTCTGAGTTGGCAGGGATCTGGACCCCTTCCCCCATCCTAGGGTCTCTCCAGAGGACTGCTGGAAGGTTCTTTGGGAGTACTTGAGCTTGGGGTAGACTATGAGGGCTCCTGGGTGAGGCCAGGATGCTCAGGTAATCCTTATTACACCGGTACTTTCTAGAACATGGAGCTCCTGTGAGTGGCTTTGGGACCTCCTCACCTTCTGTCCTTCAGCAGAGCAAACCCACCAGGGCCCGGCTTCGGGCCAGCAGACATCCCGGGACAGGGCAGGGTAGAGGGACAGCCCTGCCCGTGTTAGCTGGGTAACTCTGTTCTTTCTTCCAGCTGCCCCGCCCCTATGGCCGCCCGAGGAGCTGGCTGCAGGTAGAGCTGGAGGGAGGGGCTTTGTGGTGGTGAGTTGGTGGGGGGGGGAGGGCTGTTCTCCGAGTGCTGTGCAGTGTCTGCTGTGTCCCCTTTCCTGACACCTGGTGCCTCCCTGGATGCCGCCCTCTCTGAGCTGGCATTCGCTCACTCACAGTTTTGCCACATACTAACTGAGATGGGCCTGCTGAAGCAGCCCTTTGCTGCCTGCTTCTCACTGGATGCCCTGAGCTGGCAAGGGCTGGTGGTAGTTTGGGCTCTGTGGCAGGAAACCTGTGGGTCAGGGCAGAGCATGGCTTTGTCACCAGTGACTATAGAGCCAGTGCCTGCCCCCTTTCCCCCCCTCCACCCCCCGGCCCATGTGGCTCCCAGGAAGAGCAACCCAGGCTGGCGTGAGTGACTCTCCCCATCTGCTGAGCCAGTGGGGGCTGGGGCCGGCAGCCCATGCGCCCCATGTGGGAGGATCCTGGGGCTGCCATCAACCCCAGCAGGGCAGGGCCTGCAACCAGGAGGGGCAGGAACAGCTCTGAGACCCAGGGCCGCTTTCCTGATGGCCCTCAGGCCTCTGGCGGCCTCATCTTTGTCCCGTTCTCTTCCAGTCCTGAGTTGGCTGCCTAGATTGCCTGTCCCTCTCACTGCCCTCCTGGCGTCTCCAGCGCCCCGGTCAGGCTTCAGCACCGCACGCACAGGGCAGGTACACCCTCAGGTGTCTAGCCGCTCCCGAGCATGCACTTACAACTCCATTCGTGACAAACACATCATAGACGTCTCCAGGGGTCACCCCGCCATGTGAGAATCACCCCCATTGGAACCCCTGGCCTAAAGAAATTCAGCTGTGTGCGTGCACTGGGCTTGGGGCCACTCCCCCTCCCAAGCTCCCACTGCACCAGTCACCAACGCACCCCACCCGCTCAGGGGGAGCCCCCTCATTCGCCCTGTGGGCTGCTACCTTGCTCAGCTCCCCTCATGCGTTAGCTCCTACTCTAGGGACAGCCTGGATCCCAGAAGGCTTTGGACTTGACCAGTCCGTGGAGCCCAGGCCAGTGGGTGGCTCCAGCTTCCCCTGTAGTCCCAGCGCCCCTGGTGGGGGAATGGCCTGTGGAAGTCCTGCAGTTGAGCCCTGCTTCCTGTGGGACCAGCCTGGCCAGCGTTCCCTGGGTGGAGCAGGTATTATTGGGCACCCAGACCATTGAATACACTTCATTGACCAGCCCTGGGACCTCCCACCATGTTTCCTTTCATGGCTAGGGACAGAGGATGGAGGGAGGCCCGCGGGCCTGGGGGATGTGTAGGCTCCCGGTGGGCAGGGTGGGTGGGTGGGGCCTTTT
>NW_027205877.1:0-11494 GCF_024711535.1 Dipodomys merriami | reverse complement strand
AGGTTCAGGGCCAACTGAAGTTATCTTGCTCAGTCCTCCTTCAGGGTCATTGCAGAGCTTCTTCAACAGCTCTGTTAAGGTAGTGAACTCTCTCAAGAGAGTACATTGTGAAATGTCCAAAGAACAGAAGTCTAGGAGGAAGATGAGCTAAAGGAAGATGAAGGATGTACTCAGTATTCACTGCACATGCTGGTATTTCCACCAGCCCCCTCCCTGCTTATTGAAAATAGCCACTTCTCCTTACCAGTTGACGAGCTGCCATGGAAAACACTGAATTACACAATTTTTCTTTTTTTTGAGGGGGGGTCTGGTCGTGGGGTCTGAACTCTGGGCCTGGGCGCTGTCCCTCAGCTCTTCAGCTCAAGGCTAGCGCTCTACCACTTGAGCCACAGTGCCACTTCTGGCTTTTTTCTTTTTGCTTATGTGGTGCTGAGGAATCAAACCCAGGGCCTCATGCATGCAAGGCAAGTGCTCTACCACTGAGCCACCTTTTCAGCCCTACACAGTTTTTCTACTATGTTTTTTCCACTATACTGGGACAAAAGGGATTCTAAAATCACTCTCATGCTTACCAGAAACTGTCCCACATCTATCAAAACATAAAGTAGTTAATATTTTATATGGTAAGAACATCATTTACCACATTATTATCAAGTGCAAAGCTAGGGAAGGCTATAGAAGCTGACTACCAAAGCAGGGAGAGGGAACAGCAGATCACAAGACCATTAAGCATCATCCAAATGAACAATGTCAATTTAATTACCTCTGAAAGGGAAAAGCTGTGAAAACTGCAGTAGTTGGTACGAGTGACAGTTAAGTTTAAGGTGAGTTTTTGGGTTGCTTTTCAATGAAGTGGAGATATCACTCTAAGTTATATCTGATCCCAGCACTCAGAAGGCTGAGGAAGAACTGAGAATTCAAGTGCAGTCTGGGTAGACAGCAAGTTCAAGGCCAGTATGGGCTACACAGTGAAAACTTATCTAAAAAGAAGTGGTGCTGCCTGTAGTCCTAGCTACTTGGGAGGACTACAGTTTAAGGTCAGCCTAGACAAGAAGTTTGAGAGAACTCATCTTGAGCAACCTCATTTCAACCAATAAAAATCTGAACGTGTGATTATATAGTTGTAGTTCCAGATATTTGGGAAGTACAAATAGGAAATTTGCCATCCAAGCTGGCCCAGACATAAATGTAATACCCTATTACTCTATTTGGAAAATAAGTAAAAAGGGGGGTGTGGCTGATTCAGGAGTTCTGGATTGTAATGATTTTTCTGTCACTAGAGGGCAGTGTTGAGTTTCCTAATGCAGGAATTACCAGGGCAAAATTGTGAGATCCTATAGAGAGCTCATCAGAACTAGATCCTAATTTTGCCTCCACTAATTGCTCATTGCTGCTTTGCATCATTTTGAACTAAGTCTTTCTATGTAAAATGTGGTTCATATTTATACATAGTTACAGGCAACAACAACAACAAAAGACCTATGAAAGTCTCTTCAAATGGGAACCTAGATGGCCTTATTGAGTAGGGGATAATAAAGCAAGGTTTTGTTATTATCTAGGGAAATAGAGGGCAAGCATGGTTAACATTGAGATTGTGTAATATGAATTCGGCTTCCATCAATGTCTAAGTTTGATCTTTCATGATAAAGGCTGGCTTATGTTCCTCTTCCATATTACATGTTCCATGGTCATCATTCTCTCATCCTGACTGCTCAGGGATGTTTTCTTTGTTCCAAACCACATGAGAGTCAGTTCATTAACATGAACTCCTTACAATGACACAGATCTTGAATTTTTCTACCTTTCTATCATCAATATCTAATTCTAAAATAGAATGAGTATGTGGTGTTTTGCTTGTTTTTGTTATTTAGTTTAGGCTGGACACCAGTGGCTCACACCTGTAATCCTAGCTACTCAGGAGGCTGAGATCTGAGAATCATAATTCAAAGCCAGCCAGGGCAGGAAAGTCCATGAGACTCTTATCTCCAATTAGCCATCAGAAAAGCCAGAAATGACTTTGCTTTTGCTGTGGTTCAAGTGGTGGATCATTAACTTTGAGTAAGAAAGCTTAAGGACAGAACCCAGGCCCTGAGTTCTAGCCATAGGATTGGCACACACACAAAACAGTGTTCAATGTTTTCAGAAGTGGTGAGGTGTGACTCAAAGTAGTAGAAAGCTAGCTAGTAGAAGCTCAGGGATAGCACCCAGTTCAACAACAAATATCACACATATATATTGAAGCCAGCTCAAGATTTTTGTCTTTAGCTTTATTAGTATATAACTGTCTCTTCTAGTGCATAGACAGTAAGATCTCTGCTTAGTGTCTTCAGCTTCACAGATGTTTTAGTCTGTGAACCCTGGGGCTTCCCACTGTGTGACATTCACATGCAGAGGGAAGGCCTCCCTTTCCTGCAGCTTCCTGTATGTTATGTTCCAGCAGCTTCTGTCACCTTCTTGCAGCTCAGGCAGGCTCTTCCCCCAACCCCCCCAACCCCTTGGACTCCACCCCCCTACTCCAGCCTTATCCTCTCAGGTCTCCTGCCTGGGACTGCCTGAATTATGTACAGTCAGAGTCCTGCAGATTAAGTGATGCCTTGGGTAGGATTATATCCAGAAAAGTTCCTTCTCCCATAGTCCAACTAATTCTCTCTTAAAAAATCATTTTGGCCATTTCTAAGGTCTTCATAAGTCCTTTATGGCTGAATGCTGATGGCTCACACCTATAATCCTAGCTACTCAGAAGGCTGAGGTCTAAGGATCTTGATTCAAAGCCAAATCAGGCAGGAAAGTCTATGAGACTTTTCTCTCCAGTTAACCACCAATAAGCTGGAAATAGAGCTCTGTGAGAGAACCAACTTTGATTGAAGAAAGTGAAAAAGTTAAGAGACAATGCCCAGGTTCAAGTCCAGGTATGGGAACAAAAATTAAAATCTTTTATCCTCTATTTGGCTCAGTGTTTAAATACTGTCTGTGGGAAGGGTAAATTTGTTAGAATCTTTATTATAAAGATTAGAACATCACTCAGTTGGTATTCCTAGGTTGTAAAATGAGCTGAACTAAACAGAAATAGTGGCTTAAAGATACCATGCCTCTTTAGATTTTATCTAAACCTTCTAGCACCTTTTTGTAAATTTGAAAAGATACGTAGAAAAATAATGTCAGTAGTCTATTTTCTTCAACTCAACTGATTGCAAGTGTTACTATTTCTACAAATTACCAGTACAACATTAAGATGCTTTTCATTATTTTTACATTAAACCTGCAGTACGGATAATGGATTTTCAGCAGCCTAATTTAGGTGCTAAATCTTCAACAGTTTAAAAGAAATAATGTACTATCAAAACCATAGTTAAGTTCAATAAAAATCTTTAGAATGGTTCTATTTTAGTTGGGCTTCAACACAGGGCCTAGGTATTGTCCCTTAGCTCTTTCACTCAAGGCTAATGTTCTACCACTTTGGACACACAGCTCTACTTCTGGTTTTCTGGTTAATTGGGGATAAGAGTTGTATGGACTTTCCTGTTCGGACTGGTTGTGAACCACAATCCTCAGATATAATCCTCCTGGGTAGCTAGGACTACTAATAGGCATGAGAAACTAGCTCCTGGCATGTTTAAAACTTTTAAGGTAAATCAACAGAAAATAAAATAAAATTCAGTCACATGTTAAATGTCCCCAGGTGCTTGTGACTATTGGCTACCGTATTGGACAAACTAGGCTTGGATGACAAGAAAGGATTTTTTTTTATTTTTATTTTTGCTAAGCAAAGGAGCTTTTCTAGAAGATTTGACGTATAATGTTACAGAAATTAAATCTAATATGCCTGTAATCACTTTTAGGAAATGCAAGAAATAAATTATGTCTTTAAATATTTTAATATCTATGGGGCAAAAAAAGTTCCCTATGTGGGAGGCTGAGTATGGGAGGATTGTGATTTGAGGACAACTTGGGCAGAAGCTGGATGTGGTGGCACACAGCTGATGATAGCTAAAAGTAGGCATATCTGTCTATGGATCATGCCAAGGTGGAAAGTGAGACCCAAGGCTTCACTGCAACCAGTCAGAAATCTGGGCAGGCAGGTTGGGTAGTACCATGCCAGTCTAGGAAATACAAAGCCCTGAGTTCAAACTCTATTATGGAAAAAACAAATATTCCCCCATTTTACAAAAATCTTTTGCTAACAGCAAAGCCAAATTAGTTTGCATAATGTACATCATTTGTGTGCAGAATATGTCAACAAATTACTGTTGTTTTAATAAAACACATGTTCCTCCTTCTATGAATTTGCCTTTTTGGGATTCACATTTAATAATATCCTGGCTATAAAAGCCCACTGTAAAAGTGTTCCTTTTGTAATTGTTGACTGAATAATTAGAATGATGATGTTGACTGTTTAAAAAATGAACTTTTGGTATTGTGGTTATAATTGCCTTCACTCCTGAGACAGAAGAGTGCTTGAATTGACTGAGGTGAAATTCCAGCTTGGTGAAATAACTCTCATAAATGGTGTTTGACTGTGGGAACTAACATGTAGTTACAATTCAAATTTAAATAGATAAAATGTTTTCTTTTTCCAATTTGAAAAAGGACCATAGGGGTACTATCTGTTCCTGAATCAAAATAGGAAACCCAAGGAGGACTTTCTGCTTTCTACCACTCAGGATGTGTGGGAGGAATTCTTAGTAACTATAGCAGAGGAGGGGATCATGACTGGGAAGATTTTTTTTAAGAGGGGAATCTGTGCATGTGTAAGATTGGCATCCCATAATGTAAGTATGAATGAGATGCGACCTGTGTGCATGAGGCCCTAGTAGGACTTTATTGCCCAAAGGTCAAGCTAAAGGCACAAGAGGTTCCACTACACACATACCTCAATTTCCATTAGAACTGGCCTAGAATTGTAACCACTCCCTGACCACAAAGGAAGTGGCATGGGAGGTACTGGGAAAGAGGAAGAGCTCAAGGTGTTTAGGCAGCCATGACTAGGAGAGGGGTGTTGACCTGTGCATTCTTTCTCCTCCTCGTCCTCGTCCTTGTCCTCGTCCTCGTCCTCATCCTCGTCCTCGTCCTCGTCCTCGTCCTCGTCCTCGTCCTCGTCCTCGTCCTCCTCCTCCTCCTCCTCCTCCTCCTCCTCCTCCTCCTCCTCCTCCTCCTCCTCCTCCTCCTCCTCCTCCTCTTCTTCTTCTTCTTTCTTCTTCTTCTTCTTCTTCTTCTTCTTCTTCTTCTTCTTCTTCTTCTTCTTCTTCTTCTTCTTCTTCTTCTTCTTCTTCTTCTTCTTCTTCTTCTTCTTCTTCTTCTTTCTTTTTCTTCTTCTTCTTCTCTCCTTTCCCCCTTCCCTTCCCTGAAAGTATTCCAGCCACCCCATATTTGGGAAGTAAGTCTAAATTTATTGATAATGCTAAGTTTTGTGTCTGTATATGCTTTGTAAAATAAAACAAAAAAAGTCTTATGCATTGCTTGTCAAAAGATGTGTTTTTTCTCTTTGAAAGACTTAACTCTGAGCTGTCTCAGGACAGCACAATTTCAGACGTCTACACTCCTGTGCATCTGTTGGTCTGCAGAGGTGACAATAAAGACTCCTATAATTTGGCTTATTAATTGTGGCATCTTTTGTTTTGTTACTGATTGGGTTACAACACTCAGAGCTCAGCCTCCTAAGTAGCTATGATTACAGGTGGGAGCTACTGCCTTTCTGTTCACATGAAATAAGCATGCAACTGTTTCAAGTCAAGTACACTGATGGGAGAGATTGGGAGAAAAAATCTGGGGTTTACAGGGTGGCTATCAGATGAATGATTCTAAATCACAGAGTGGAGACTGATTTATATGTAATCAATTTGGATTTGCTTCCCCATCTTTAAGTGTAAGAACCAGCCAGACAGTTCATGTCTCTACAACTATCTGAATTCAGTTCTGAGTCTCAATTTTTTAGTTGCCAAGTGTTGGGGTCTCCCTCTCCTTGTCTCAAGAGGTAACACTGATCAAAACATATTGTATTCACTTATTAAATGGAAGCTCCTATGTATAACTACCTAAAGATAATTCTTTAAAAAGAAAATTTTTTAAAAGAGGAAAAAACTTTAGCAATGTGACTTAAGTAGTTAAAAAGGAAAATTTAAAAGGCCATACAAGGTGGCCAAAGCAGGAACTTGTAACAGGATGTAACTAATATAACGAGATAGGACTTAATTAAAATAGCTTTTTATTTCAAAGGTTATACAAAGTTGTATGAGAGAAAGAAACCAAATTTTGACCAAAGATTGTAACTCGTTTTTTGTCCTAGGACTTGAACTCAGGGCCTGGGCATTGTCCCTTCCTCAAGACTAGCATTCTAGTACTTTGAACCACAAGTCAACTCCTGGTTTGGGGGTGGGTAATTGTACATAAAAGTCTCACAGACTTTCCTGCCAGGGCTGGTCTCAACCTATGATCAGATCTCAGCCTCCCGAATAGCCAGGATTACAGATGTGAAGTACCAGCACATAGCTTGAAGACTGTACTTCTTATACCCCTTTCCCCAGTTATGTATTCAAAGCTACTGATCCTGTCTATATCTCTGAAGAAGGGCTGAAGTGCTGTCTTCCCCCTTGTCTACAAGATAATAAATTTCCTTTCTCTCACCTTCACTGTGTGTCTTTATTTGTTTTATAAGGACAAGAGGCTGGAGCTGGTGTGTGGAATAGCTGGAAATTGGACCTAGGGTCTCCTATGCAGTAGCACACCAGCAATTCCTTCTACCATCAAGCTGTAACTTGAATGATATACCTGAGGGACAACCACATATGTCAAATGTCAGGTTTCTGAATGGAAGATTGTTTTGAATTTTCTTTTGCAGGTTTTGTTTGTGGAGATGGCTGTAGTGGCATGCATGACCAGTTAAATTTCCAAGAGGACAAATGGGTAAGAGTGAATGGGGGAGGGGGGACAAGGAAGAGATGTAGGTGCTGCACAATTGCGCCTGCAAAGCTCTGCCATGGTTGCAAACATTCAGGCTTGGCAGCCAGATAGGCTTGTACCCGTAGCTGACTGGGTATATCTGCTTCCCGTTCTTCTCACCTGAGTGCTACTGATTCCAGCTTTGACAGCTACACTCTACTCAACCTGAGGAGTAAGATGAATCTCTACTTATGGCACTCTGTGAAAGTTTGGAGAACCAGACCTCAGTTGTTTGGCACGGGACCACTGTCCATCCAGGCCTATGGATGGCACTGGCTATATCAGGCTCTAATTAGTCCACAGTTGTGTTCAGCCGAATGACCTCTGCCGGGAACACTCAGAATGCGGTTCTGAGTTATTGCAACATAGGAACATTTCACTGCTTTCCAGGCTTCTTAGGAAGAATTCCAGAAACTTGCAGCCGGCAGGCCTCTGGGTGTCTTGGGTGAACATCTCCTTGTAATTCCTCCATGGTTTCTTCTACCCCCGTGAAGTTTGGCAAGGGTACGTAGTTTGCATTGCTGCACAATTGCGCCTGCAGAGCTCTGCCATGGTTGCAAACATTCAGGCTTGGCAGCCAGATAGGCTTGTCCCTGTAAGACACTGCCAGCGGACTGGGTATATCTGCTTCCCATTCTTCTCACCTGAGTGCTACTTATTCCAGCTTTGACGGCTACACTCTACTCAACCTGAGGAGTAAGGTGAACCTCTACTTATGGCACTCTGTGAAAGTTTGGAGAACCAGACCTCAGTTGTTTGGCACGCGTCCACTGTCCATCCAGGCTTATGGACGGCACTGGCTATATCAGGCTCTAATTAGTCCACGGTTGTGTTCAGCCGAATGACCTCTGCCGGAAACACTCAGAATGAGGTTCTGAGTTATTGCAACAGAGGAGCGTTTCACTGCTTTCCAGGCTTTTCAGGAAGAATTGCAGAATCTTGCTGCCAGCAGGCCTCCGGATGTCCCGGGTGAACATCTCCTTGTAAATCCTCCGTGGCTTCTTCTCACTGGATTCTATTTTATGGGAATAGTTTGCAAGATACATAGAAGCCACATCTTGAGAGGTCAAATTGGGAATCTTTTTTTTTTCTTTTGGTCAGGTGTGGGGCTTGAACTCTGGACCTGACCACTGTCCCTCAGCACTTCAGCTTAAGATGAGTGCTCTACCACTTGAGCCACAGTGACAGTGTCATGGAATTTCCTGCCTGGGCTAGCTTTGAACTGTGATCCTCAGATCTCTATCTCCTTAGTAGCTAGGATTATAGGTGTGAGCCACCAGCGATTGGCTGGGAGTTTTAGTAAAATGTCGGTGTCTACAGGTAGACTCCTGTCCCAAAGACCTGCAGCCCAGAACAGAGCTTGCACAAAGCTTTTAAAGGCAAAAACCATGTTGTGGGTGGGGACAAAGCTCACCACAAGCTAACCATATAGGATAACAATCAGGGGTGAGCATTCTCTACAGCAAAACTTTCCTGGGACTAAACAGGATGACATGTATGAAATCCAAAAAATGTCCTGTCTCACCTCTAGGCTTTTCAAGAAGGTTCCCGTAACAAGTTCTCTTTTGGTTGTTGTTGTTGTCAGTCATGGGTGCTGTCCCTTGAGCTTTTTTGCTCAAGGGTAGCACTCGACCTCTTTTGTTTTTTTTTGGTCGGGTCATGTGGCCTGAACTCTGGGCCTGGGCGCTGTCCCTCAGCTCTTCAGCTCAAGGCTAGTGCTCTACCACTTGAGCCACAGCGCCACTTCTGGCTTTTTTCTTTTTGCTTATGTGGTGCTGAGGAATCGAATCCAGGGCCTCATGCATGCAAGGCAAGTGCTCTACCACTGAGCCACCTTCCCTGTCCCCACTCTACCTCTTTGATTCAGTTTTTCTGATTGTTAATTCGAGGTTATAAATCTCACAGACTTGGGGGCTGGGAAAGTGGCTCAGTGGTAGAGCGCTTGCCTTGCATGCATGAAGCCCTGGGTTTGATTCCTCAGCACCACATAAGCAAAAAGAAAAAAGCCTGAAGTGTCGCTGTGGCTCAAGTGGTAGAGCATTAGCCTTGAGCTGAAGAGCTGAGGGACAGCGCCCAGGCCCAGAGTTCAGGCCCCACAACCGGACCCCCCAAAAAAAAAGTCTCACAGACTTTCCTGTCCAGTCTGGCTTTGAACCACAGTCCCCAGATCTCAGCCTCTTGAGTAGCTCCATGTACAGGTGTGAGTCACCAGTGCCCAGCTTGTATATAACTCTTGAGTGTGTTTTGTCATCTGCTTGTCACTGTATGCTCAGATAAGCCATCAAAATTGAGAACAATAGCATTAGGTGTGCTCAGAAAAAGAGCCTGTTCTCCTGTGAGTGATTTCATGACTTTCCCCAGGGGTGGCCAGACCTGTACTCAGTCCACAGAGACACCATGGCCTTCTTCTGATGGACTCTAAAGCATGAAGGGGGAGCCCCATCACCAGCTGCACTTTGTGGACATTATTACCCATGTGTCCAGAGTCACATAGGATACCCTGCTCCATGGGAAAGAAAGGGAGGGAAACTCCAACACTTGGCAACTAGAAAATTGAGACTCAGAACTGCATTTCGTTGGATATAGAGCAATGAACTGCTTGGCTATTTCTTACACTTAGAGATGGGAACAAAATCCATATTGATTACACTCAAACTAGTTTCTACTCTGTAGTTCAGAATCATTCATCTGATAGCCACACTGCAAGCCCCCAGATTTCTTCTCCCAATTCTCCCTTCAGAGGCCTTGATTGGAAACAGTTCCGTGCATATTTGATGTGAACAGAAAGGCAGTGGCTCCCACCTGTAATCCTAGCTACTCAGTAGGCTGAGGTCTAAGTATACTGGTTTGAAGCCAGCCCAGATAGAAAAGTCTATGGGATTCTTATCTCCAACTTTTGAGCAAAAAGCTAAAAATAGAGTTTACTCAAGTGGTAAAATGCTAGCCTTGGGGCAAAAATCTAAGGGACAGCCAGCCCTTGGAGTTTAGTCCCTGTACTAGAATAAAAAGAAAAGGAAGGAAGGACAGGGAGGAAGGAAGGAAGTAAAGAAGAGGGAGGAAGAAGGAAAAAGAAAAAGGGAGGGAGAAAAGAAGAGGGGGTTAGAGGGAGAGAAGGAGGGAAGGAAACCTAGTCTCATATGTATCACTATGGTTCTATCTCTAGCCAAGTAATTGCTTCGTTCAGAGACCTGGAGGAAGTTAATACTCTTTAAAGGTCCTGGCAATGTAAACTCTTTCACCTTTACAAATGCATTTCCATTCTGCTGAAGAGAAAGGGTCTGTGCAGGAGCTCTGGGGTAGATGGAATGGATGCAGTCCTTCTCTGCAAACATCATTTCTACTTTGAGGTTCACTGGAGACCTCAGTAATTACAGCCATTTAAAGTGAGTTGGCAAAGAGGGAAATCCAATAACACAACTGCCATGAGAAATTAATCTACATGTTAATACTTTCACATCCCAGACTCCTCTGGGCCCAGGGTTTGAAAGAACTGTAGCCGACTGCAATGTTAGCAGAGGGAATTGCTAGTCAAGGGCACCCTGAGAAGAGATGAAGATCTTGTTCCTGATAGGATGGAATTCAATTAGAAACTGGTCACACCCCACCCAAGTTTTTCAAAGCAAACCAGTCTATGGCCTTTCCCTGATGCCTATGCCCAACGTCCAACAGAGACAGACATGTGGCATTTTCTGTTTCTTTTTGGAGTCCAAGGTTGGGAAAAGCATGTACTCAGATAGGACAATGGGAGAACTGAGCGTCCACATCAGGATACCCATATATATATATATATATATATATATATATATATATACCAAAAACTAATGGACAACAAATCAAAAGAGCTGCTTTTGCTAGTACTCTGCTGCTGCTTCTGTTCTGTTCTGTTCTGTTGCTCTAGCTACTGAGCCAGTATGGTGGAGTGGGGATTTTGCTGATTGACTGTCTCCCTTTTCATGGACCCTGTTGATTGGTTGTCTCTCCTACAGACCATGGTTGGAAACTTCCATGCATGGGGAATATCTTGGGAGCATCTTCCACTTAGTCCATTTCTTGCTCTTGGTGCACCTGGTCATTTTCTCCTGGCTATTGTGATTTCTCTGTCCACCATGTTTCCTTAAATGGGGTCTCCACACTGACTTCCATCTGACAGCTATAGAAACACATGTTCCTCAATTGGGAATGTCTTCCTAAGTCTACCTGTCCATCAGTGGGAACCAGTGAACTGGTTAGCTCTGTGAGTGAGTCGAAGGCATCTGTACTCAAATACTCATGGCAATGAGAGGAGTTGTTACCATTTGGGAGTGAATTTCATACATGCAATTGCAAAACCCTGTATTCCCTAACTTCAAGAAACATGTTTAAGCATGATTGCAAATGAGAAACAGTTGTAATGAAAATCAAATTCAAGAACATATGTTGCTTTTTTACTTAAATGTTATTTTATTTAAAGATAAAAGTGAAGCAGGTGTTAGTACAATGTCAAGGACACTGAAGACACAGTTCTTCAAAAAATAGCCATCTCATTCCTGTCATCCTAGCTAAACAAGAGGCTGAGATC
>NW_027205876.1:0-11515 GCF_024711535.1 Dipodomys merriami | reverse complement strand
GTTAGGTTTACTGTGAGGGTTAGGGTTAGGGTTATGGTGAGGGTAAGAGTTATGGTGAGTTTTAGGGTGCGCATGAGGTTTAGGGTTAGCATTAGGTTTATGTTTAAGTTTAGGATGAGGGTTAGCGTTAGGGTGAGGCTGGGTGTTAGAGTTACAGTGAGGATGAGGGTGAGGGTGAAGGTTAGGATTAGGGTTAGGGTTATGGATAGGATCAGGGTGAGGGTGAAGGTTAGGGTGTTTTTGAGGGTTATGGTTAGGGTGAGGGTGAGGGTTAGGGTTATGGTTAGGATGAGTGTTTGGGAAAGGGGTAGGGTTAGGGTTAGGCTGAATGTTAGGATTAGGGTGAGGGTTAGGGTAAAGGTAAGGGTTAGGGTTAGGGTGAGGTTAAGTATTAGGGTGAGAGTGAGGGTTAGGGTTAGGGTTAGGGTTAGGGTGAGGGTTATGGTGGGGCTTAGGGTTATGGTTAGCATTAGTTTGAGGGTTAGGGTTAGGGTTAGTGTGAGGGTTAGGTTGAGGGTGAGGTTTCGTGTGAGGGTTCGGGTTCAGGTGAGGGTGAGGGTTAGGGTTCAGTTTAGGGTGAGGGTTACGGTGACCCTGAGGTTTAGGGTGAGTGTGAGGGTTAGGATAAGGGTTAGGGTGAGGGTTACGGTGAGAGGGAGGGTTAAGATTAGGGAGAGAGTTAGGGTTTGTGTGAGGGTTAGGTTTAGGGTTAGAGTTAGGCTGACTATGAGGATAAAGTTTAGGGTGAGGGTTAGGGTGAGGTTTAGGTTTAGAGTTAAGTTTTGGGTTAGGTTTAGGTTTAGGTTTAGGGTAAGTGTTAGGGTTAGGGGTAGCGTTAGGTTTAGGGTTAGCGTTAGGGTTAGGTTTAGGATGAGGGTCAGGGTTAGGGTTTGGGTGAGGGTGATGTTTAGGGTGAGGGTTAGGGTTAGGGTTAGGGTAAGGGTTATGGTTAGGGTGAGGGTTATGTTTAGGCTTAGGTTTCAGATGCGGGTGAGGGTGAGGGTTAATGTTATTGTTACGGTTAGGGTGAGGGTTTGGGTTAGGTTTGGGTTAGGTTTAGGGTAAGGGTTAGGGTTAGAGTGAGTGTTAGGTTTAGGGTTAGCGTTAGGGTGAGGGTGAGACTGAGGGTTAGGTTTAGGGTTAGTGTGAGGATAAGGTTTACCGTGAGGTTTAGGGTGAGGTGGAGGGTTAGGGTTAGCATTAAGGTTAGGGTGAGGGTGAGGGTTAGGGTTAGGGTTATGGTAAGGGTTAGGGTTATGGTTAAGGTAAGGGTTAGGGTTAGGTTGAGGGTTAGGGTGATTTTTAGGGTGACGGTGAGGGTTAGGGTGAGGGTGAGGTTGAGCGTGAACGTTAGGGTGAGGGCGATAGTGAGTGTGAGGGTAACGGTTAGGGTTAGGTTTAGGATGAGGTTAAGGATTAGGGTTAGGTTTAGGTTTAGTGTTAGGGTTAGGGTTAGGGTGAGGGTAAGGGTGTTCGTTAGGGTTAGGCTTAGTTTTATTGTTAATGTTAGTTTTAGGGTGAGAGGGAGGGTGAGGGTTAACATGAGGGTTAGGGTTAGGGTTATGTTTAGGGTGAGGGTGAGGGTGAGTGTAAGGGTTAGTGTTAGGATTAGTGTTAGTGTTAGGTTTAGGTTGAGGGTTAGGCTGAGGGTTAGAGTTAGGGTTAGTGTGAGGCTTAGGGTTAGGGTTATGGTTAGGGTGAGCGCAATGTTTATGGTAAGATTTAGGGTCGGTTTGAGGGTTTGGGTTAGGGTGAGGGTTATGGTGAGGGTTTGGGTGAGGGTTAGGGTTAGGGTGAGGGTTAGTGTTAGTGTTAGGGTTAAGGTGAGGGTTAGGTTGAGAGTTAGGGTTAGGGTGAGGGTGAGGGTTAGCGTTAGGGTTAGGGTGATGTTAAGGGTTAGGGTGTGGGTTAGGGATAGGTTTATGGTTAGGGTGATGGTTAGGTTTACGGTTAGGGTTCGAGTTAGGGTGAATTTAAGGGTGAGTGTTAGGTTTAGGATTAGGGTTAGGGTTAGGGTTAGGCTGAGGTTGAGGGTGAGTGTCAGTGTGAGGGTTAGGGTTAGGGTAATGTTTAGGGTTAGGTTTAGGTTGAGGGTTAGGTTTAAGGTTAGGATGAGGGATAGGGTGAGGATTATTGTTTTGGTTAGGGTGAGGGTTAGGTTTAGTGTGACGGTTAGGGATAGGGTGAGTGTAAGCTTTAGTGTTAGGGTTAGGTTGAGCATTTGGATGAGTGTTAGGGTTAGGATAAGTGTTATTGTGAGGGGTAGGTTTAGGGTAAGGGTTAGGGTGAAGATTAGGATGAGAATGAGGGTTAGGTTTAGCGTGAGTGTGAGGGTTAGGGTGAGGGTTCGTTTTAAGAGTTAGGATTAGGGTTGGGGTGAAGGTGAGGGTTATGTTTAGGGTTAGGGTGCTTGTTAGGGTTAGGGTTATTTTTAGGGTGAGGTGAGTGTTAATGTGACTGTGAGGGTTCGTTTGAGGGTTCGGATTAGGGTGTGGATGAGGGTTTGGGTGAGGGTGAGGGTTAGGGTTAGGTTTAGGATGTGGGTTAGGGTTAGGATTAGGATTAGGGTGAGGTTTAGGGTGAGGGTTAGGGTCAGGGTTAGGGTGAGGTTTAGGGATAATGTGAGGTTTAGGGTTAGGTTTAGGGTAAGTGTGAGGATAAGTGTTAGGGTGAGGGATAGGGTTATTGTTAGGGTTAGGGTGAAGATGAGGGTGAGGGTTATGGTTAGGGTTAGGGTGAGGGTTAGGATTAGGGTAAGGCTTAGGGTTGGGGTTAGAGTAAGGGTGAGTGTGAGGGTGATGGTTAGTGTTAGGTTATGGTGAAGGTGAGAGTTCGGTTTAGGATTAGGTTTTGGGTTAGGTTTATGGTGAGGGTGAGGGTTAGGATTAGGATTAGGTTTAGGGTTAGGCTTTGGGTGGGGTTGAGGGTGAGGGTGAGGGTGAGGGAGAGGATTAGGGTTAGGTTTAGGGTTAGGGTGAGAGTGAGGGTTAGGTTGAGGTGAGGGTTCGGGTTTGGGTGAGGGTTAGGGTGACAGTGAGGGTTAGGGTGAGGGTGAGGTTTAGGTTTAGTATTAGCTTTAGGGTGATGGTTAGATAAGGTTTAGGATTAGGGGGAGGGTTAAGGTGAGGGTTAGGGTTAGGGTTAGGGTGAAGGTGAGGGGTAGGGTTAGGGTTAGGTTTAGGGTGAGGGTGAGGGCGAGGGTTAGGTTTATGGTTTGGGTTAGGGTAAGTGTTAGGATTACGGTAAGGGTGAGGGCTAGGGTGAAGGTGAGGGTTAGGGTTAGGGTTAGGGTGAGGGTGAGGGTGAGGGTTAGGTTTATGGTTAGGGTTAGGGTAAGTGTTAGGATTAGGGTAAGGGTTAGGTTTAGTGTGAGGGTTATGTTTAGTGTTAGGTTTAGGTTAAGGTTAAGGGTTAGGGTGAGGTTTAGGTTAAGAGTGAGCTTTAGGGTTAACATGAGTTTGAGGGTGAGGGTTAGGGTGAGGGTTAGGGTTTGGGTGAGTGTGAGGGCTATGTTTAGGGTTAGGGTGAGAGTTAGGGTTAGGGAGATGTTTAGGGTGAGGGCGGGAGTTAGGTTGAGGGTGAGGTTTCGTGTGAGGGTGAAGGTTAGGGTGAGCATGAGGTTTAGGGTTTGGGATAGGTTTAGGGTGTGGGTTAGGGTTAGGGTTAGGTTTAGGGTGAGGTTTAGGGTGAAGGTTAGGGTTATCATTAGGGTTAGGGTGAGGGGGAGTGTGAGGGTTAGGGTGAGGGTTAGGATTAGGCTGAGGGTTAGGTTTGGGTTTAGGGTAAGGGTGAGGGCGAGGGTGAGGTTTAGGGTGTGGGTGAGGGTTAAGTTTAGGGTGAGGGTTACGGTGACGGTGAGGGTTAGGTGAGGGTGAGGTTTAGGTTTAGTGTTAGAGTTAGGGTGACGGTTAGGTTCAGGGTTAGGATTAAGGTGAGGGTTAAGTTGAGGGTTAGGGTTATGGTTAGGTATAGGGTTCGTGTGAGGATTAGGTTTAGTGTGAGGGTAAGCGTTAGTGTGAGGGTTAGACTGTGGGTGAGGGATAGGTTTAGTGTTAGGGTTAGGGTGAGCATTTGGGTGACGGTTAGGATCACGGTTAGGGTTAGGGTGAGGGTTAGGGTGAGGGCAAGTGTTAGGGTCAGGTGTAGGTTGATGGTGAGGGATAGGGTTATGGTGAGGTGAGGGTGAGGGTGAGGGTGAGGGTTAGGGTTAGGTTTAGAGTTAGGTTGAGGGTGAGGTATAGGGTGAGGGTTAGGACTAGGGTTAGGCTAAGTTTGAGGGTGAGGTTGAGGGTGAGGTTTAGGGTTAGGGTGAGGGTTATGGTGAGTGGGAGGCAGAGGGTGAATATTAGGTTTAGTGTTAGAGTAAGGGTGAGGGTGAGGGTTAGGATTAGGGTTAGGACTAGGTTTAGGCTGAGGGTGAGGTTGGGGTTGACGGTGAGGGTTAGGTGTAGGGTTAGGGTTTGTTTAGGGTGAAGGTTAGTTTTAGGTTTAGGGTTAGGATAAGGTTTAGGCTGAGGGATAAGTTTAGGGTTAGTGTGAGGGTTATGTTTAGCGTAAGCGTTAGGGTGTGGGCTAAGGTGAGGGTGAGGGTTAGGTTGAGGGTTTAGTTGAGGTAAGCGTTAAGGTTTGGTTACAGTGAGTATTAGGGTGAGGTTGAGGGTTAAGGTGAGGGTTAGGGTTAGGGTGAGCGTTAGGTTTAAGATTAGGTTTAGGTTAATGTTAGGGTGATGTTTAGGGTGAGGGTGAGGGTGAAGGTTCGGGTGAGTGGGAGCATTAGGGTTAGGGTTAGCGTGAAGGTTAGGGGTAGGGTTAGGGTTAGGGTTAGAGTTAGGGTGAGGGTGAGGGTTAGGTTTAGTGTTTGGATTAGGTTTAGGGTTAGGGTGAGGGTGAGGGTTAGTATGAGGATTAGGGTTAGGGTAAGCATGAGGGTGAGGATGAGGGTGATGGTTAGTGTTAGGTTTAGGGTGAGGTTGCGGTTTAGGTTTAGGTTGAGGGTTGGGGTGAGGGTGAGGGTGAGGGTTACGATTAGGATTAGGTTTAGGGTGAGGGTGAGGGTTAGCTTTAGGATTAGGGTTAGGGTTAGGCTTAGGCTTACAGTGAGGGTGAGGGTGAGGGTTAGGATTAGGGTGAGGGTTAGGGTTATGGTTAGGGTTAGGATGAGGATTTGGGTTATGGTTAGGGTTAGGGTATGGATTAGGGTTAGGGTTAGGGTTAGGATGAGCGTTAGGCTGAGGGTTAGGGTTTCGGTTACTGTGAGGGTTAGGTTTAGGGTTAGGGTTAGGGTGAGGGAGAGGGTTTAGTTTAAGTAAGGGTTAGGGTAAGATTAGGGTGAGGATTAGGATGAGGTTGAGGGTTAAGTTGAGGGTTATGGTTAATGTGAGCGTTAGGGTTAGGATTAGGGTGAGGGTTATTGTTAGGGTGATGTTTAGGGTGAGGGTGAGTGTTAAGTTTCGAGTGAGGGGAAGGTTAGGGTTAGGATTAGCGTGAGGGTTATGGTTATGGTTATGGTTAGGGTTAGGGTTAGGGTGATGGTGAGGGTTAAGGTTAGTGTGAGGTTGAGGGTGAGGGTTAGGGTTAGGGTTACGGTGAAGGTTAGTGTTAGGGTTAAGGTGAGGCAGAGCATTAGGGTGAGAGTGAGGCTTCAGTTGAGGGTGAGCGTGAGGGGGAGGGTTATGTTTTGGGGTCGGGTTAGAGTTAGGGTGAGGGTGTGGGTGAGGGTTAGGTTTAGGATTAGTGTTAGGGTTAGGGTTAGGCTGAGGGTGAGTGTGAGGGTGGGGTTTAGGGTTAGGGTGAATGTTATGGTTAATGTCAGGGTTAGGGTTAGGTTGTGGGATAGGGTTAGGTGAGGGCTAGGTTGAGTGTGAGAGTGAGGGTTCGGTTTATGGATAGGATGAGTATTAGGGTTAGCTTTAGGGTTAGGGTGAGGTTTAGGCTGATTGGTAGGGATACAGTTGGGGTGAGGGTTAGGTTTAGTGGGAGTGTAAGGGTTAGGTTTAGGGTTAGTGTTAGGGTGAGGGTTCGGGTGAGAGTTCGGGTTAAGGTGTGGGTGAGGGTTAGGGTTAGTGTGAGGACTAGGTTTAGGGATAGGGTTACTGTTAGGGTTAGGGTGAGGGTGAGGGTAAGGCTTAGGGTTAGGGTGATTGTGAGGGTAAGGGTTAGGGTTAGTGTTATGGTTAGGGTGAGGTTTCGTGTTAGTGTGAAGGTTAGGTGAAGGTGAGTGTAAAGGTTAGGGTAAGGGTTAGGGTGAGGGTGAGGGTTAGGATTAGAGTTAGGGTTAACATTAGGGTTAGGGTGAGGTTGAGGTTTAGTTTTAGGGTGAGGGTTAGGGTTATTGTTAGGGTTAGGGTGCGGGTGAGGGTGCGGGTGAGGGTGAGGGTTAGGGTTAGGGTAGAGTTAAGTTTAGGCTGAGGGTGAGGTTGAGGGTGAGGTTGATGTTTACTGTAAGGGTGAGGGTGAGGGCTAGGGTGAGGGTGAGGTTTAGTGTGAGGGTGAGGGTTTCGTTTATGTCAGGGTTAGGGTTAGGGTGAGGATTAGGGTGAGGTTGAGAGTGAGGGTTTCCTTTACATCAGGTTAGGGTTAAGCTGAGGTTATGGTTACGGTGAGGGTTAGGGTTAGGTTTAGGGTGTGGGTTAAGGTTAGGGTGATGTTTAAGATGAGGGTGAGGGTGAGGGTGAGAATTAATGTGAGGTTTAGGGTTAGTGTTAGGATTAGGGTTAGGGTGAGGTTGAGGTTTAGGGTTAGAGTTAGGGTTATGGGTAGGGTTAAATTGAGGGTCAGGGTTAGGGTTAGTGTTAGGATTAGGCTTAGGATGAGGTTTAGGTTGAAGTTTAGGGTTAGGGTTGTGGTTAGGGTGAGCATTAGGCTGAGGGTTAGGATTAGGGTTAGTGTGAGGGTTAGGGTTAGGGTTAGGGTTTGGTTAGGGTGAAGGTTAGTTTTAGGTTTAGGGTTCGGATGAGCATTAGGCTGAGGGTTAGGGTTAGGGTAGTGTGAGGGTTAGGTTTAGGGTTAGGGTTAGGGTGTGGACTATGGTGAGGGTGAGGGTTAGGGTTAGTGTTAGGGTTAGGGTTAGGGTCAGGGGTAGGTTAAGGGTTAGGATTAGGTTAAGGACTAGGGTTAGGCTGAGGTTGAGGTTGAGGTTGAGGGTTAGAGTTAGATTAGGGTTAGAGTGAGGATTAGATTAAGGTTGAGAGGGAGGGGGAGAGTTTGGTTTAGGGTTAGAGTTAGGTTGAGGGTGAGGGTTAGGATTAGGGTTAGTACTAGGTTTAGGCCAAGGGTGAGGGTGAGGTTGAGGGTGAGGTTTAGGGTTAGGGTGATTGTTAGGGTTAGGGTTAGTTTTAGGGTGAGGATTAATGTTAGGTTTAGGGTTAGGATCAGCATTAGGCTGAGGGTTAGTGTTAGGGTTAGTGTGAGGTTTAGGGTTAAGGTTAGGTTTAGGATTTGGTTAGAGTGAAGGTTAGTTTTAGATTTAGGGTTAGGATAAGGTTTAGGCTGAGGGTTAGTGTTAGTGTTAGTGTGAGGTTAGGTTTAGGGTTAGGGTTAGGGTTTGGGCTAGGCTGAGGGTGAGGGTTAGGGTGAGGGTGAGAGTGAGGGGTTAGTTTAGGTAAGTGTTAAGGTTAGGTTAGGGTGAAGATTAGGGTGAGGTTGAGGGTTAAGGTGAGGGTTAGGGTTAGGGTGAGGGTTAGGGTTCCTGTGACGGTTAGGATTAGGGTTAGCGTGAGGGTGAGTGTGAGGGTTAGTGTGAAGGTTAAGGTGAGGGTGAGGTTTAGGATTAGAGATACGGTTAGTATTAGGGTGAGGATGAGGATGAGGGTTAGTGTTCGGGCGAGGGTTAGGGTTGGGGTGAAGGTTAAGGTTATGGTTAGGGTGAGGATGAGGGTGAGGGTGAAGTTTTCATTTACGTCAAGGATAGGGTTAATCTGAGGTTAGGGTTAGGGTGAGGGTTAGGTTTAGGGTTAGGGTGAGGTTTAGTGTTAGGTGATGTTTAGGGCGAGGGTGAGGGATATGGTGAGGCTGAGGGTTAGGATTGGGAATAGGGTTAGGGTTAAGGTTAGGCTGAAGTTGAGGGTGAGGGTGAGGGTTTGGGTTAAGGTTAGGTTTAGGGTTAGGGTGAAGATTACGGTTACTGTGAGGGTTATGGTTATGGTTATGGTTAGGGTTAGGGTGAGGGGAACGGTTCGAATGAGGTTTAGGGTGACAGTGAGTTTTAGGGTTAGGGTTAGGATTAGGGTGAGGGTGAGGGTTAGTGTGAGGGTAAGGGTGAGGGGTTCTTTTAGCCAGGCTTCATTGTTATGGTGAGGATTAGGTTGAGGGTGAGGGTTAGGGTTAGGGTGAGGGTTAGGGCAAGGGTTAGAGTGAGGGTTATGGTTTAGGTGATGTTTAGCATGAGGGTGAGGGTTAGGGTGAGGATGAGGTTTCCAGTGAGAGTGAGGGTTCGAGTGAGGGTAAGAGTTAGGGTGTGGGTGAGGATTAGTGTTAGGTTGAGTGTTAGCATTAGGTTTAGGGTTAGTGTGAGGGTGAGGGTTAGGGCTAGGGTTAGGGTTAGGTTGATGGTTAGGATTGGGGTTAGGCTTAGTATGATTGTTTGGGTGAAGGGTTGGGTAAGGTTTAGGGTTAGGAAGAGTGTTAGGGTGTTGGTGAGTGTCAGAGTAAGTGTATGGGTGTATGGGTGAGGGTTAGGTTTAGGTTGAGGTTTAGCCTTAGAGTCAGGTTTATGGTGAGGGTAAGGATTAGGGTGAGGTTTAGTGTGAGGCTTAGGGTTAGGGTTGGGGTTAGGGTGAGGGTGAGGGTGAGGTATAGGGTTTGGGTTAGGGTTAGCGTGAGGGTTAGGGATAGGTTTAGGGTTAGGGTGAGGTTGAGGGTGAGTGTTAGGGTTAGGTTTAGGGTTAGAGTTAGGGTGACGGTGAGGGTTAGTATTAGGGTTAATAATAGAGTTAGCCTGAGGTTGAGGGTGAGGGTTAGGTTTAGGGTGAGTGTTAGGGTTAGGGTTAGGTTTAGGGTGAGGGTTGGGGTTAGGGTTAGGGTTAGGATGAGCGTTAGGCTGAGGGTTAGGGTTAGGGTTAGTGTGAGGGTTAAGCTTAGGATTAGGGTTAAGGTTAGGGTGAGGGTTGGGGTTAGGTTTAGGATTAGGATAAGGGTTACATTGAGGGTTAGGTTTACTGTTAGTGTGAGGGTTAGGTTTAGGGTCAGGGTAAAGTTTCGGTGAGGGTTAGGGTTAGGGTGAGGGTAAAGGTAAGGGTGTGGGTTAGGGTTAGGGTGAGGGTTAGGGTGTGGGTGAGGGGGAGTGTGAGGGTGAGGGTGAGGGTTTCGTTTATGTCAGGGTTAGGGTTAGGGTGAGGATTAGAGTGAGGTTGAGGGTGAGGGTTTCCTTTCCAGCAGGTTAGGGTTAAGCTGAGGTTAGGGTTATGGTGAGGGTTAGGGTTAGGGTTAGGGTGTGGGTTAAGGTTAGTGTTAGGATTAGGGTTAGGGTTAGGTTGAGGTTGAGTTTTAGGGTTAGAGTTAGGGTTATGGGTAAGGTTAAATTGAGGGTCAGGGTTAGGGTTAGTGTTAGGTTTAGGTTTGAAATGAGGGTAATGGTTACTGTGAGGGTTATGGTTATAGTTAGGGTTAGGGTTAGTGTAAGGGTAAGGGTTAGAGTGAGGTTTAGGGTGAGGGTGAGGTTTAGGGTTAGGGTTAGGATTAGGGTGAGAGCTAGGGTGAGGGTGAGTGTTAAGGTGAGGGTGAGGGACAGGGTGTGGGTGAGGATTAGAGTTAGGTTGAGTGTTAGTGTTAGCTTTAGGGTTAGTGTGAGGGTGAGGGTTATGAGGGTTAGTCTGAGGGTTAGGGTGAAGGGTAGGGTTAGGGTTAGGGTGAGGTTTAGGGTGAGGGTGATGGTTAGGGTGAGGGTTTGGGTGAGGGTTAGTGTTAGGTGTAGGGTAAAGTGAGTTTATGGTGAGGCATAGGTTTAGGAATAGGGTTAGAGTTAGGGTTAGTGTGAGTGTTAGGGTGTGGGTGAGGGTTGCGGTGAGGGTCAGGGATAGGGTGCGGGTGAGTGTTAGGTTAAGGTTGAAGATTAGGGTTAGAGTTAGGTTTATGTTGAGGGTAAGGGTTAGGGTGAGGTTTAGTGTGAGAATTAGGGTTAGGGTTATGGTGACGGTGAGGTATAGGGTTTGGGTTAGGGTTAGGGTGAGGGTTAGCGATAGGTTTAGGGATAGGTTGAGGGTGAGGGTGAGGGTTAGGGTCAGAGTTAGGTTGAGGGTTAGGGTTAGGGTTAGTAAAAGAGTTAGCCTGAGGGTGAGGGTGAGGGTTAGGGTTAGGGTGAGTTTTAAGGGTAGGGTTATGGTTAGGGTGAGGGATAGGTTTAGGGTTAGTGTGAGGTTTAGAGTTAGGGTTAGGGCGACGGTTAGGTTTAGTTTTAGGGTTAGGATCAGGGTTAGGTTGAGGGTTAGGTTTAGGGTTAGTGTGAGGGTTAGGTTTAAGGTTAGGTTAGGGTTTGGGTCAGTGTAAAGGTTAGGATGAGGTTTAGGGTGAGGGTGAGGGTAAAGGTTAGTGTGAGTGTTAGGGCGAGGGTGAGGGTTAGGGTTAGCGTGAGGGTTAGGGTGAGGGTTAGGATGAGGGTTAGGGTGAGGGTAAGTGTTAGGGTGATGGTAAGGGTGAGAGTGAGGGATAGGATTATGTTGTGGGTAAGGGTTTGGGTGAGGGTTAGCGTGAGGTTTAGGGTTAGTGTGGGGGTTAGGGTTAGGGTTAGGTTGAGGGTTAGGGATAGGGTGATGTTTATTGTGAGAGTATGGTTTAGGATGAGGGTGAGTGTTCGGGTGAGCATAAGGGTTAGGATGAGGGTGAGGTTTAGGTTTACAGTTAGGATTAGGGAGAGGTTTAGGGTGACAATTAGGGTTAGGATTATGGTAAGGATTAAGGTTAGAGTGAGGATGAGGATGAGGTTTAGGGTGTGGGTAAGTGTTATGGTTAGGGTTAGGGTTAGGGTGAGGGTTAAGCTGAGGTTAAGGTTAGGGTGATGGTTAGGGTTAGGGTAATGTTTAGGGTGACGGTGAGTGTTCGGTGAGGGTGAGGGTAAGTGTTAGGGTTAGGTTTAGGTTGAGGGTGATTGTGAGGTTTAGGATTAGGAATAGGTTTAGCGTTAGGGTGAGGGTGAGGGTCAGTGTGAGGGTGAAGCTTAGGGTTAGGGTTAGCATTATGGTTTGGGTGAGGTTTATGGTTAGTGTGAGGGTTATGATTAGGGTTAGGGTTAGGGTTAGGATGACGGTAAGGGTTAGGGTGAGGGTTAGGGTGAAGGTGAGGGTTAGGGTTTGGGTTAGGTTTAGGGTGAGGGCTAGGGTGAGGGTGAGGGTTAGTGTGAGGTTTGGGTTGAGAGTTTCTTTTCGGTCAGGGTTAGGGTTATGGTGAGGATTAGCATGAGGGTGAGGGTTAGGGTTAGGGTTAGGTTGAGGGTTAGGGTTTGGGTGTTGTTTAGGGAAAGGTTGAGGGTTGGGTTAATTATGAGGGTGCGGGTGCGGGTGACGGTTCGGGTGCAGGTGAAGGT
>NW_027205875.1:0-10000 GCF_024711535.1 Dipodomys merriami | reverse complement strand
AATAAGAGAAGAGATTATGCTAAACTGAGAAAGATTGGGAGCCAGTGTCTCCGTGAAGCCAGCTAGGCACCTTTGACAGATGGAGATGTCTTTGTAGTCGTTAGAAGAGTGATGGACTGCGTGGCACTCCCCTCGCGACCGGCTGTCCACGCTGCAGTCCAAACTGCAGACTTCGAATCGCAGTATCTAGATTTCAGCTTTGCCAAGTCCAAAACTATTTTTAAAAAATCTGTTTTTCTGAAACTCCATGCTCTTCTATAGATACCTATAATACATTATAGTTCCATTAATGGTTGTTTCTGCTGAGGATAAAGAAAATGTTCATTGCTACCATGATACAATCTGCTTGGGTGATGTTTCTTAACCTGAAGCTCACAGATGTTACCTGAAACCATTTATTTTCTATATCCATCAAAATGTACAGTGGATATCACTCTTGAGACAAGCTGACAGGCCATTAGTTAATCAGGTAAACATGAGATGCTTCTCTATTCTTGAGGTTACATTATTCAAAGGAGGAGATTTAGGTTATCCGTTAGGCTCATCTCACTTTTCAAAATCTAGATAAGAAGCTGGGCACTGGCAGCCTCTCAGGAGGATCTGAGGATCCGAGGATCACAGTTCAAAGCCAGCCCAGGAAGGAAAGCTTGTGAAACTCTTAATTCCAATAAACTACTAGAAAACCTCAAGTGGTAGAGTGCTTTCCTTGAGCTGAAAAGCTGAGAGCCAGCACCCAAGTCCAGAGTTCAAGCCCCATGACCAAAAAAAAAAAAATCTAGATAAGGTACTAGGATGAGGCATACTTTTTATGATATGAAATCATCTGCAATTACTGATCTAATTAAATGTCCTTTTATGAATCACAATAGAGCTGTATGAGCACAGGGAAGCCTTCCTTCAGTAAAGAAGGTATATAAAAGGGTTAAACTCCCCAGTAACCTCCCCATGGGTGCTAACCAACCATGCCTCCCAATATTCCTGACCTTAGACAACCCTTGCCCATTGGGTACAGAGGGGCAGAAGATAGCTTGTGTGATACTATGCATGGGAAGGTAGACTGTCTTCCCAAAAGTAAACTGGGTGTATGTTGAATGGAAGTTTAAGAGGAATTTTTAGAAAAAAAGACACCCTGAGAAAGAGGACAGCAAGTGCCAAGAGACATCAGGCCAAGAGCATACAACAGATGTCTTCATTTGCAAGGGGTTGTCATAGCAAAGTGACACGATCTGGGTGATTTAAACAGCAGAAAGTTTCTAGAGATGAAGTCCATAAAAAGTGGGTCAGTAGGGCTGGACCCTGCCAAGGCCTGTGAGGAAAGGATTGTTCCTCTCTCCGACCTTCTGGGGTTGCCGGAAATCCTTGAGGCTCCTTTGCTTGTGAAAGCCTCACATGATCTCTTCCTTCCTCAACACATGTCCTTCTCCTTCCTTGGAGGACTGTGTCTGAAGCCACTCTGTTTATACGGACAGCTGTGGTATTAGATGAGGGCCACTGTGAGCACTTCACTTGAACTTGACCACCTCTAAGAGGAACCTGAGTTACAGGGAGTCAGCACGACATCACATCTCTCCAGGGAGGTGTGAGATGACACAATTCAAGCCCTTACAGACGATTCACAATGGCAGGACTGTAATGTCCATGAAGAGTAGTCAAGGGACAAGGGACCATTGGGGCCAGAAAGGCAACAAAAGCCATACTAAGACCTTTATGGCCAGACTTTTTGTTTTTTTTTATGTTCAGACTTTAGGACCAAGGAAACATGAAGAATTTTCAAGCAGAAGAGTCATGTAGAAGATCCTAGCTTCAGAATGGATGGCACACTGGCCACCCAAACTAGGGGAATATGGCAGAGGCTGTTTCAAAAGTCAAGGTGAACTTCACACTGTGCATAAAAATTGATTTGATGTGGTTTATGAATCTACGTATGAAAGGTAAAGCAATGGAGATTTGAGAAGAAAACATAAAAGAATGGCTTCATGACCTTTGGGTAGAGAAATAATTTCTAAATATGCCACAAAAAGAGCTAGCCATAAAAAATGGTTAATTAAATTCATTAATTTGGGGGGAAAGAGGGAGAAAAATGAGGGAGGGGAGGCAACAATTTCAACAAGAAATGTATTCACTACCTTACTTATGTAACTGTAACCCCTCTGTACATCATCTTGACAATAAAATTAAAATTTAGATTAAAAAAATAAAATTCATTAAAATTAAGTTCTGTCCAATTGAAGATATCCTTAATAAGTAATAAAGAAAAATGGGCATGGTCTGAAGAAATATGTTTACATATATATGCACATATATACATATATATGAGTATAGATACATATATACACATATATATGTATATATATATATGGACTCATTCAGAATAAATATTTGGAGTGAGGATTGAGAGCAGCAGAATCTAAGTTGGTATTCTTGAGCCTGGTTTTGATCTCTAGTTCCCATCATCCCCCCCCAAAAAAACCCAGAATATATAAATAATCCCTGGACATCAAAGAGTGATTAATCCATTTTTAAAAGATCTGAAAGAAAACCACAAGCCTAATGGCAACAAGAGCATTGGTTAGGATGTGGAATGCATAGAACTCGCCTGCACTGCTGGCAGGACTGCAAATCAGTGCCACACCACTTGTCAATACCAGCTAAAGCTGATACTCTGGGACCTGGAAAATCCACAACTGGCTTTGTCCCTAAGAGAAATGAAGATCTGAAGTAGGGCACAAGAAAATTTGCAGAATTATTTTAGCCACCCAAAGTGGAAATCAATAAATATTCACTAATCGTAGACAGATAAATCATCTTGGGTGTGTGTGTGTGTGTGTGTGTGTGTGTGTGTGTGTGTGTGTGTGTGTGTGTGTGTGTGTGTGATAATATACCCTATATTTAAGTGCACCTGGTATATTTTATGTATATATATATATACATATATATATATACTATATATATACTATATATATATATATATATACACATATATACTAACAGAGTTCTCAGTAATAAAAAAAATATCTGCTCAACACCACAGTTGGATTGATTCCACCGAGGTGTTGATAAGAAGGAAAAAAAATTAGGCCCACAAGAATGCATCCTATGTATTTTCATTCCTAAGAAGGCCAACAGCAGGAGGACATCCTTGGGTGAGAATCATCCTTTTGGCTTTAAAGCAAGAACGTGCAAGGATGGTCATTAGGGTGTGGACGTTTGTCTCCCCTGATGAGGAGGATATGCATGTGTAGACACAGGTAAAACTGCGTTGAGCGAAGGCCTCCAGCATGGCCTGGGTAAGTCTGTACGGGGCAGAGGGAGGTGCTTGGGAAGACCACTTGACAGTTCACTGGAGGAGGAAACCAGTGAGGCTGAGACCCATCCGCTGGAGAGCAGTGGAGACCAGCAGAGTCAAGGCTGCCTCTCAGTCCTGCCTGCAGCCACATGGGAGCAGAGAGAGACTGGGGAAGGCTACAGGAGCCAGAACGAAGCAGGAGCTACCTGGTGGCTGTGAAGATGGGGGAGGGGCGGGGTGCTGGGAGAGCTTGCTCAGGAGAAACGGTGGTCAGACAAGGAAAGGAGAACTGGAGAATGAAGACCTCTGAAGACCTAGCAAGAGGTGGGAGCAGTTATTCCTGACGCACCCATGGCTAGAGGAGGGAGATTCAAATGTAATTCCTGAATTTCTGTGACAGTGGGAAGAGTTAAAAATCAATCCATCCATCCATCAATCACAGTACCTGTTGGGCATTGTGGTATGAGAAAAGGCCCCAGAGTAGAAAAATAGCCAATCTAGTCAAATCTTCCTCCTAGACAGGAAGAGGTGGGGCAGAGGGAAGAGTAGTTGTTCTGAAAATGCACAATACTGCATTCTTTCAAGAGAAACCGCTCTCTGCATCTGAAACCCACTTTATCACAGCTGTCAAAACAGACTCAGGCAGTACATAATTTATAACCCTGGGGTGGCGATGGCCGGGGGGTGGGGAGGGCCTAAAAGATTGGTTTATTTTTCTTATTAATATTTATTGCTTAAGAAACAGCTCTGCCCCCACTGGACCAGAGTCTGGGCTTAATTTGAAGCAGACACATTTGATTTGTGCTTCTGAGCCTCTATGGCTGGTCCCTCTGCTGACTGGTGGGTGGCACCTCTCCATTGTCAGTGCTGGGCTGTGGCAGGGGACACATTGTCTGAGCTCCACTCTGAAGAGTTGGTTCATGAAGAGGAAACAGGTGAATTTCAGAATCCTGTGTGGGCAGCAAATGAACTCAGTGGGAAGAGAAAAGCAGGGAAGGCCCAGACAGACGGGGGCTCCAGGGAAAGAGCTAAGCAACTAGGCTGCTTGTTGAAGGGTTGGTGAGACTGAAATGAGTAGGAGAAGAGTGTTTCAGATAGAGAGAACAGAACATGCAAAGGCCAGGTGGCATGAATTAGTGCTTTACTATGGTAATTGATGCTGTCCAGGATGCTGTTAAATGTGTGTGTGTATGTGTGTGTGTGTGTGTGTGTGTGCTTTAAGAATGGTAACTTCTATTGATATTGAAATGAATATGGAGACATGAAAAACCAATTCTGCAATTAGTCCTTTCTAGAGAGTTGAGAAAAGGTTGAGTCAGGAACAAAATGGATTTGAACCCTGTGTGTGCAAAGGTACCCTGGGAAGGTGGGGTGTGGGGTCCAGTGCGGGGCAGGGCCTCTTTCCCAGCTTCCCCTCTCCGGGTTTGTAATGTGGAAGCACTAAACGTAAAGTTCTGGGCACAGAGTCTCATCACCTTCCTCCAGGAGCTCAGCACACCCGAGCAGGAGAAAGCTGGTGCTGCTTTAGCGGTGCCATCCACACTTGAGGACAGAGTCCAGACAGGAGGCTCCTAGACGTGGACACTGGGCTCCTGAATCCATCTTCTCCATCTCAGCCCTAATCCTGTTCGTACTTCCGGCACTATAGAGAAAGGAAAGAGCCAAGAATAGACCAAAAGAAAATGAGAAGACCAGACAGACTCCAGGGCTGTAGAACCACTCAGACTCTGGTTCCATCTGTACTCTTAACTTCTGTGCTAGGCACTAAGCTACAATCTTTCTCATCTTGCTTGGTGCTTTGCCTGTGGTCCATCCTGCGGACAGGCTTAATCGCCTCTAGTATTTAGGTGAGGGGACTAGAGCCCAGGACAGTAACTTGCTGGAAGCTAGCGACAGCTGTCTCCGCCAGCCTCTGCGCAGCACTCACAAACGCTGAGAGACGTCAGCATTCCCTTTCCTCTAAAGAGGTCAGGTGCTCACCTTGTCCGGGAATGGGGCGTCCCCCTCTCAGACCCCCTAGACCAAGGGATCTGCTCCCTTGTTGGCCTGCACTCCTATCCTTTGCTTTTTTTGTTTTAATTTTCCTTTGCCAGGAGTCCACAAGGTTAAGGCAAGGCTTCTGTTTTTAGGTGTGGTTTTGTTTTTGAGAAGAGCTTCAGGACATTGCTTTTAAAATCTTTTCTGCGAGAAAAACATCGGTCCTGGAGAAAACCATCTTCTTTGAGCGAGAGATGTAGCAGCTGTGGGCTCTGAAGGCTCTGAAGGCATCAGCTCCCAGGCATCCTCATCCATGCCCTCCTATCCCAGGACTTAGGAGAAACCCCTCCCAGCCCAGCCCCATCGCATTACATTGTGGCTTGCAGACAAGGGGACTTCAGCTCTGCCCTTCACATTCCCAGTGGGTATCGACGAATCAGGACCCCTGAAGAAAAGCTTAAGAGGAGTTTAGGGTCAGGCAGAGGGGTGCTTCCAAGGGAAGACAGTGTGGGTGTCCACATGACGCACTGTCACGGCAGTGGCTTAAATTCTGTCTCCAAGAATGAATGTCCAAGTTCCAATCCTCTGTGTTTCTGGGAACAGGACCTTACTTGGAAATAGCACCTTTGCAGGCATAATTAAGGGTTTCTAGATGAGATCAAATGGTTTTCAGTAGACCCCTAAGTCCAATGACAAATGTCTCTATGAGAGGATGGGGAGAAGAATTTGGGACACAGGGAGAAGAAAGCTACAGGACAGAGGCGAGAGCAGAGTGACATGTCTACCAGCCAGAAGGCAGCAGGGAAGCTGCAGTCAGCAGATGCCAGGGGCTGCCGCAGCCTCGGTGCCTCCCCCGAAGCTTCCCAGGGAACAACCCTGCCAGCACCTTGGCTTTGGACTTCTGTCCTCCAGAAGCAAGGAAGAATGACCTTTACTGGTTTTAAACACCCTCCACCCCTCCTCCGTGTGTGTAACAAACCAAAGCAGAGTCACGTGGGCCAATTCCTGCCTCTCTTTGGCTTCCCCGGGCCTCTCAGTTAGAGCAGAAGGATGGGATGGTTCTTTAGTGATGCACTGCATTAATTTAGAGGTGTCCAGCACACAACTCAGGCACCCAACCTATCCTCAGCGCATACAGGGGCCAAAGAAAGCTCACTGGGGATCAGGAGCAAGCTCTGCCTCCTTTCTCTTGCAGCCTTCCATGTCTGCCGGGAGAAACATGGCTCACTTTGAGAACAGTCCCCAGTCATGTGACTTCCTTATACCAGAGCCTTCTCTTCCCGCTCCACAGACCTTCAAGGACTCAGCCATGATCCACAGCTGGGCAGAGTCACTAAGATGAGGTCCTTGCCTGTACCCCAGGACCCTGTGCCAAACCCACCTCCTGCCCCAGGCAGGAGTTGTTCAAGCAGTTCAAATCCCCAGGGCTGAGAGCTCCTCAATTCAACTGGGCCAGACACAGAACTCACTGTGTGGAGGTGCAAGGAAGAAGACAAGAACAAGAAGGCGCAACGGGGAAAAGTCAAGATGGCTCCACCTCCCAGCGGCTGCTAGTGAGCTGCTGGGGCAGAGGTCTTGGTGGGTCTGCTGTAGCAGGGATGGGAACCCTGAGGTCGGCAAATTAGGGTCCATGAGCCCTGCCTGCTCACTTGCTAAGTCGTCTATCGGGAGACAAGCATGCCCTTAATTTTCCTTGTGTCTGCCTGCTGCCTCATTCAAAGGCTGAGCTGAGTGATGGTGAGGGAGGCCTCCTGACCCATCCTCACCCCTCCTCCAGCCTGAAACATCTCCTAACTGCCCTCTACAGGAAAAGCTTCGCCTCCTCCAGATTAGAACAAAAGCAAACCCCTTTTCATTCTTTCCTGGAGGATCAATTCAGCCCCACCGCATCAGCCATTGTCACGACAAGAAGACAGTGAACTCTCTTGAACTGTCCCCCAGGGGATGGCTGAAATCAACACAGACCCCTTTCATGTGAGGAAGGCCAGAAGTAGTGGGGAAACAAAGACAAAATGCAGGGAGGGGAGCGACAAGGACACCTGGTCCAGCTGTGGCCAGCAATGATTGCCTGTGGCAGACACCATGGGGATGCATCTGGAAAAGGAAGCTATAAATAGGGGCAGGGGGCAGGGAGAAGCAGAACTCACAGGGGACACGGTGGCTGGGATGAACGGACTTCAGATGGGCTGGACAGGGCAAGGACCATTGTCACATGATCACTCTGCTGCCGCAGCTCCTGTAACACCCCCTCCCCCACCTTCCTGCTGCAGAGTGGCTGGCATGAGGTCCAGCCCAGAGGGCTCTGCAGAGTGTGAGCGTGGGCCTCGTAGGAGCCTTCCCTAGTAAAAGACATACAACGAGGTGATAGTGCCACAGCTCAAGAGCCACAGGTGCTCTGAGCACACCAGCTCAGCCTGCAGGACTCCGCGCTCTCCACAGTCCTGACTCGCAGCTACATGCTTTTATCCATAAATACATGAGTGCTACAGGTGCACAACTGAAGTTTGCTGACCCTCAAATCCATGGTAAATCATTTCCTTGCTTAACATTGGTCACCAGAGAAAACTGTAGAGGGTGAAATATCAAAGTATATTTTTATACCCTACGGGCAGGTTCAAACTGAGGTAGGACAAAGAAATGTAGCCCCTGCATAGAAAAAGCCAAAACAAATTAAAGCAATAAATCTGGGACAATGACAAAAAGCAACCTAATAGGGCCTTTCAGCCAAGGAACACTTTGAACAAAGAGCTGATGCACATATACAACACAAACACAATGCACACACACACACACACACACACACACACACACACACACACACACACACACACACTCCATGCACTCCCATCCCACCCTGATACACAATCATCACTAGTCCCATCACTGATATCTCACTCTTTCAAGTACCAGACAAGTAAGAGGGAACACTCCACGAGAATTAGGGCTTGGAGTATTGATTTGATTTTGATAATGTGTCTTGTTTTCATCCAAGACTCCAAATAACACGCGAGTCAATTTTCTGATCTGTAAAGTAGATGTAATGACGCTGGCTTTGTGACTATGCCAGGCACTTAGAAAATAATTTGGAAACTCCACTGGAAGATTATAAAACTTTCATAATTACCCAGTGTTTTCATCAATATCCTAATCATTTTTATCAAATTGAGGACCTGATAGCAGACATGATAATAACATATTTATAGTTAACTTATTAACCATCTGTGTAGGCACTACATTACAGGGGAAAGATAATAAAATCCTCAGAAACAATGACTTGTTGAGATCAAGTCCACAGTGGTCAGTTGCACACATTGTGCACTGCTCAGTTCTAGACACGTGCTAACCTTTATCTGTGTCACAGTTTGGGACACTTTCCCAACAGACGATAATAAGAGGTCTTTAAGGAGTGGCCTGCAGGTTCTTAGACTCTGAGAGGTACTTTGGGGGCCAGTAGAAGAGTTGCTCAGGAGTTAAATTTAATTCTGACCAACATAAAACAAATCCAAGCTTTTTCCTGCCCCATCCATCTTTCCCTGCTGTGTCCCACACCACTGTCCATTCCTCCTGCGACTTGGCTTGAATAGCAGGGATTAGGGGAAGGCTCTGGGCCTCCATGGTCCCTCTGTGATAGGCCAGCAGCAGGTGCCGGCGAGAGCCATGTCAGTGGGTCCTGTAGGAAGGCCATGCTTGGGGGATAGCATCGGAGGGCAGGGCTGGGCACTGGACCAGCGGGTCAGGAGCTGTAAGCAGCCCACATGCACTCGTCACACCTAGAACCCTGGTGGCTTCCAGTAGGAGGGTTTTTTTCCCTAACCCATAAAAAAATGGTACCTGAATTAGGGAAGGGAAGGGGAACAAGAGAATGGTGAGACAAAGGACAAGGGGGAGCCAATGCAACAGCGATATCCATGAGACAATAGGTTGGAAATGATCTGCACAACTTGGAAGAGGAGGTTTGGCGGGAAGCGAGGGAAAGTAGGAGAAAAATGAGGGAAGGGGTCATGAGTTTGACCAGAAATGTACTTCTTACCTTACTTATGTAGCTGTAACCCCTCTGTACATCACCTTGACAATAAATAAAAATGGTAGCTGATAGGTGGGTGCGTGATGTGGGAAAGGGGGGAGGGCAGGCAAGAAGACAAGGAAGGGAGAAGAAATCCTGTGTTTTCCACAAGCAGGGCTTGGTGGTGAAGAGCTCAGCTCAGTGTTCCATCCTGCCCTCTCGGCTCCCCTCCTTGCTAACTGCATGGCCCGGATATTGGTCTAGGTCTCCCTTTCTGTGAAGTGGGGGCGATAGAGCTTCACCTCTCTCGACAGTGGGAGGTGTGGTGAGTGAGCGTGGGTTTTGTGCTCACAGAAGCTTGTAGCCATCCACAACAGCAGTGTGGTGGCTGAGACACTCATCACTGAACAAGGAGAGCCTGGATGAAGACGGTCAGCAAAGAGAGGTCTCAGCTGCTGCCAGCCTGGAAGAGAGGCCCGGAGCCCGAGTCTGCCGGGAGCCAGGGCCCCAGCCAAGATCACACACGATGGATTCGGAAAATGTATTCGTGTGAGCTCCTGATGTCTACCTCCAGCTTCTGACAGAACAGAAGCCACCTGCTCCCACCCAGGCCCTCTCAGCCTCCCCTCCAGGGTTCCCTCCTCAAGACAGCCCCTGCCAGGTTTCCACCCAGCAGCTTCTCTTCCTGGTCTCTTCCCACCCTCATTCTACCCAGAACAGCCAATGGCCCCGTC
>NW_027205874.1:0-11532 GCF_024711535.1 Dipodomys merriami | reverse complement strand
GTCATCACTTCCAGTGACCTGCCTGTATAATTTACACTTCCATTCCCACAAGATAGACAATGTGAGTCTAAAAGCTCCAATTCCCAGAAGTACAATGTCTCTATCATGGGACAAGCCAGTATCCTACTGAACGTTAAGCTTTGTGCATAGTTAAGACTCCTGTTCCAAGGCCAGAAAGCAAGGAATGAAACCATCATGGTGACAGGGGCAAGTTACACTCATCATCAGAAAGTGGGAAGAATGCTCTTACACAACAATTGTCAGTGCAGCCGAATAGCTTTTGAATGGCTCAAGGGCAAAGGAAGTCCACAGGAAGTTGTGTGTATAGGAAAGGAGTTTAAAGAGGAAGTGTCCTGTGATCGAGGAAGATATTATTTTCTATAATCCAACAATTCAGGAGACTGAGAAAGGAGGATGTCAAGTTCAAGGCTAGTTAGAGCTATACAGTGAAACTGCCTTGGAACCAAACCAAACACAAACAGTAACAAAAATAAAAACCAATGCATACTATGTGATTTTGTGTGCATATTTTGTATATTAATGTTAATGGTTTTTATTATCACTCAATTTTATATATCTATAATATATAACTACTGTAGATATTGATGATATATCTATATATGTATGTCTATATATGATATATATACAAAGTACTTTATTCAACCCCAATTCTAGATACCTTTTAGCATGTAGAGCCAAAAAGCAATAAACTGTAATTCTCAAGCTTCCTTGCAGACAGATGTTTTCCCAGAAAAGTATAATCAGATGAAAGCTTGACTTAGAACTTAGCCACACTGGAAGAGAGACAGGATACTGCACCATTTGCTGGTAAGGGCAAAGGTCTTGGCAGAAATGCAGTGGGCTAGGAAGCAAACAGCTAGATCATTTGCTTCCCAAATCTGTAGCCTCCTCTCTAGCTCAGATGCAATCACTACCTTGACCGAGTTTGGATTTGGGAATAGTATGGAGAAGTTCAGCATAGAAGACAATTCTGCTTCACAGTGCTATATCAAGCCATAAAACACCCTTCAATAGTTCTCTTTTCTTCTTTCTTTCTTTCTTTCTTTTTTATTGTCAACATGATGTATAGCAGGGTTATAGTTACATAAGTAAGGTAATAAGTACATTTCTTTTTCTTTTTCTTTTTTTGGGTCCAGTCTTGGGGCCTGAACTCTGGGCCTGGGCGCTGTCCCTCAGCTCTTCAGCCAAAGGCTCTTCAGCGCCACTTCCAGCTTTTTTCTGCTTAGGTGGTACTGAGGAATCGAACCCGGGGCCTCATGCATGCAAGGCAAGCGCTCTACCACTGAGCCACCTTCCCAGCCCCTAATAAGTACATTTCTTGTCAAACTTATTACCCCTTCACTCATTTTTCTCCTACTTTCCCTCCCCCATCCTCTCACCACCTAAATTGTACAGATCATTTCCAATGTAGTTTCTTGTGTATATAACTGTTGCATTGGTCCCTGCCTTGTTCTGCCCTTCACAACTGAACCCTAGCTGACATCTATATTAGAAAGATAAATATAAAAGGAAAGCAGGGTCATTGATTAGTTTTTTTTTATTTTAGCTTTTTTTCACTCAAAAACTTTATTGTGATTTAAAAAAAAAAGCCTGAAGATTTCTTGTGCTTCAACTTAAATAGGAAAACAAGAGTGGACATATAAAAATCAAAATTATGGCAAAGGAAAAGTTCTTGTATCTCAAAATTATCTTAATCTATAATACTCGTCGTAGAAACACCAAATTGTTGTACACCATCATGCTTCCCCATCCTGCCCCCTGATAGTAATGGGGCTTGAACTTAGGGCCCGGGGTGCTGTCTCTCAAGAATAGTGCTCTACCACTTGAACCACAGCTCCACTTCTGATTTTTTGTCTGGTTAATAGGAGATAAGAGTCTCTTGGATTTTCTTGACTAGGCTAGCAACTGACTTTGATATCAGCTGTCTGAGTAGCTAGGATTACAGGCATGAGCCACCAAACAATATTAAAATTCTACAAATGTAGAAAGGTGTGTAGCAGTGTGTTAACTAAAGCTCAATTCGTTATCACAGTGATTATCTGTTTAGATGTGTCTTATACAATTATTGGTGAAGAAAGCATCTTACGATCCTGAAGTGATAGGGAATTTATTTGATGTGGACATTTACTCATCCTGCTGATAGGACCCAGCAGGGTGTCTGTTCATCTTCACACTATGGCTTAGTTTCTAGCCAGGGTTCTTGCCTGATAGTGTACTGTGGCTCTCATAACTACAAGATACCTCCACAGCAGGTAGACTCCAAAAGGCAATTCCTGAGGCTGAGCTTTCTGTTCTCACATGTTGGACATGCAGCCAAAATGACAATCAAAGTCATGAGAAATCATAATCACATTATGACAGTGAGGCCACTACTTACAGCAAGGCTCATTCTTCCTGTGTTCATCTCTTACACTCAGTGTTTCAGATTCATATGAAAGCATAACCAGACATAGTGACACATTTCACACATTCCAATATTTGTATAGACAGAAGGATGGAGAGTGCAAGACTATCCTGGGCTACATAGAAAGAATTTATTCCACAAACAAACAAATGATTGTGTAGTAGAAGACACAGCTTTAGTTGCACTAATATGTTTTGCATAAGGGTCAGTCCTTCATACTATGCAGTGAGAATGTTAGAGGAGATTCACTAAAGGAGAAATGATAGATGTGAACACCCAAGAAAAGGATATTACAGAAAATACTTTTGAGAGAATTTGCACTCAGACTTACAGACTAAATATCAATGACTGACCTGATGTTAAGACTAGAGAATTGGAGCCATAACATAAATTTATGGTAAAAAAAGAGCCATAGTAAGACAACAGGAAAAAAGGCACACAGGAAGAAATTCCCAACCTAAGTTTCCATTCTGCTAAAAGAGTATAATATAAACAGTGCATAAAGGTACAAAATGGCTGGGAAGGTGGCTCAGTGGTAGAGTGCTTACCTTTCATGCATGAGGCCCTGGGTTCAATTAATCAGCACCACATAAGCAGAAAAAACCGGATGTGTTGCTGTGGCTCAAGTGGTAGAGTGCTAGCCTTGAGCTGAAGAGCTGAGGGACAGCGCCCAGGCCCAGAGTTCAGGTCCCACAACTGAAAAAAAAAGTATGAAACAACACAAATGAGACACAAACACTGACTACAAATTACATTGAATGGTCAGTTACTAACAAGATCTCCCTATAACTTTCATGCAGTGCAACAACTTTTTGGATTAATAGCTCCCTTCTTCCTCTAGAAAACATTATAAACATGTGCATACATCTATTGTGCTGGTACTAACTAGGGTTTGAACTTAGGGCCTCAGGCTCTCTCTTGACTTTTTCCTCTCAAGACTGGTACTCTACCACTTGATTCACCTCTCCACTTCTGGCTTCTTCCTAACTGGCTATAAGAGTCTCCGGGCCTTTTCTACCCAGGCTGGCTTCAATCCTCAGATCTCAGCCTCCTAAGCAGCTAAAATTACAGGCACCAGTGCCCAGCTAAATTATTTATTTTTAACTTCAATAATACAAAGCAACTAGAATCCTAGACTGGATTCATTATTACATGTTTGTTATTACTATTATTTTTTAAACAAATTAAAATTAAGACATTTTAATAAGCTCTGAAAGTGCTATGGACCATAAACACAGAGGAACACAGTTCCTGAATGATAAGTGAACTCTGAGAATTGGACATGAAGAATTTTTATAAAGCATAGGTGATAATTTTAACCCTCATCACAAACTGGCTCACCCTAAGGACATGGATAGCTTCCCCAAATGGGACTTATGATCTCAGAGCATCACTGAGGAGACCTATTCAGATCCCATGAATAATTCATCAGAGGATATCATAAAGGACCAGGGAAAACTCATAGAAAATATGGAATTAATGCCACCAGTTTATTTCAGAGTCAGTTCGTTTTGAAGTGGCTTGGCCCTGAAGAAATCCAGGCTCTTTGTGCATTCTACTCCAAGGCCAAGAGTTAAATAAGCCATGGATAGATAGTTGACAGGACTCATGGGTTAGAATATTAGTAGATATAAAAATAATTACTTGTTTTGCAACAATGAGAAGTACAAAATGTCATGTCAAAACCAGCTTTACAATGTCGGTGTGGGGGGGTAGGGGGGTTTGATTGGGTGGGGGGGAGGGGGGAGGCTGGGAAGGGATGTGAAGGGTAAACAAAGGAGGAGGCTGCAATGCTTGGTAAGAAATGTATGCATTATCCTGCCCATGTAATTGTAACCCCTCTGTACAGTATGTTCTCAAATAAAATAAAATAAAATTAAAAAAAAATAATTACTTGTTTATTAGCATATAATCCTGAAATCATAATAATTTTAGTCTTTGAGATTATTTTATGGTCCAGTTGTGGGGCCTGAACTCTGGGCCTGGGTGCTGTCCCTCAGCTCTTCAGCTCAAGGCTAGCGCTCTACCACTTGAGCCACAGCGCCACTTCCGGCTTTTTTTTATCTTTTTGCTTACGTGGTGCTGGGGAATCGAACCCAGGGCCTCATGCATGCAAGGCAAGTGCTCTACCACTGAGCCACCTTCCCAGCCCTCTTTGAGATTATTTTTAATGTTGATTTTGAAGTTATATGGGGGAATTTAACTTTCCGTCCTAGACTTGGACAGATCAACTTGGATAAAGGGTGGGGTTTCTTAGACTTTTGAGGGCCACAGACACTTTGATGAATTCTAAGTCTACTACCTATAAAAAGGCACATAAAGATACACTCAGAGGGTGATTACAGCAATCGACCCTATGAAGAAACAGGATGATCTCAAGTAAAGAACCATTGCACTTCAAAGAACTACAGAAAGAGCAACTCACACAGTTCTCAGTCAGCTTTTGGGTAGGAGAGGGCTGAAGACAGGCTGGCCTCTGCTATGTGTAAATCTTTCCTTGCTCTTTAAAAGGTAAAAGAGAAACAACAAGTCAAACCCTAAATTATTTAGAATAAAGAACATTAGCATTGTTAAAGCATAAGTAAAATAGATCCATAAATGGTTAAAAGTGTGGTTCAGGTGGTAGAGAACCAGCCAATGAGTGAAAGCGTCAGATACTGAGTTCGAGAAAATAATAGAGTCATAAAGGAGCAGAGTTAATCTTTTGTAAAGCAAGCCCAATTGATAAATCCTTAGGCTACACTAAGAAAAAAAGGGGCTAAAATAAATAAAACCAAAAGATGAGGAGACAATATAACTGATACTACAGAAATACAAAAGACCACTAGAGCCCAAAATGAACAGCCATGCACTGAAGGTCAGTGAACTGCCCATGAAGAAGATAAAATGGACAAATTCCTTTGCTTTACCAAGATTGAACACAAAAAAATAGAAAACCTGCACAGACCAAAATCAATAATAAAATGTCCCACCAAAGAAAAGCCCAAGCCCATATTTTCCCAACATATTTTTATTCATTTATTCAGCAAATTCTAAGCACTGCTTATAGACTAGGCCCTGTGCTAGGTACAGAACATAGTGCATGAGAGAGAAAACCACAGCTTCTGCTCTTCAGCATAACAATATCCCTTGACAACTACAATACAACCCTGAATAGGCACAAGTATGACCTACAGCAGAGGTGCTTCCATGCCACTGGGGACCACAAGATATATATTCTTAGGTGAAGAGGTGTTTATTTAATGTGGAGTTTTAAAAGTAAAAAATCTAGAAGGCAGAGAAGATAGAGAAATGAGAATACAAGTTAGGGAGCAAGAATCATGTGCAAAGCTACAGAAACATGTCTTCTGTTCCCTGCAAAACCCCAGCAAGCTGTCATTTCCCACGCTTCCAATTTTATGGGTAAGGAAACTAAAAAGCAAAGAAGTAAATTAAACAGATGGCGCAGGAAGGGTTAAAGTTTTGAGGCAGTGACCACTTGTTGCTTGTTTAAACTAAACCTAAGATCAGCAAATTCTGTCTAGCAGAGCAACTTGTGGTGGTAATCCAAACACCTGGTTGGTTGTATGCCTTTATAAGCCCTGCAAATCTTTAGCTTGGGGCTCTCCTCCTAAGCATTGCTGTGTTGAAGTGTAGGACAAGGCCAGAGCTGCAGCCTGTCTAAATAAAACCTTAAAACAGCTGTAAAGTCTGACTCTCGGTGGTCTTCTTGGTGGGGTCCTGTGACATGGGCACAACAGCACATGCCTGTATTCTAGCTACTGGGGAAGCTAAAACCTGGGATTTCAGTCCAAAGGCATCCCAGATAGACAAAGCTGAGGGATTTTTGTCTCTAATTCACCAGCAAAAAGGTGCAAGTGGAGGTGTAGCTCAAGTGGTAGAGTGGCAGCAATAAAAACTAAGTGAGAGTGCAAGGCCCCAAGTTCAAGCCCCAGTACCAGCACACAAAAAAGTAAGTTATTTTCTCATATCATATGCCTCATACAAAGCAGAAATGAGCCTAAATATGTTAGCTCCAAACCCTGTGTTTTAAAGACTTAATCATTGTTATCAAAGTAAAGGATGCACTTTAATGAACACAAATAATTCATATCACTTAGCTTTGCCCTCAAAACATCTGTTCTCAGATCAATATTCAGCGGGGAATTTAAAAAGTAAAGTACAAATGACTCCATCTTCTATATGTAAGACATGCTACATAGAGAAAGAAACTGTATCTCTTTTGTTATTATATCTATAGTTTCATGTAGGTTCTCTCTATACATATGCATTGAATAGATGGATGGATGGATGGATGGATGAATGGATAGATGGATGGATGGATGGATGGATGGATGGATGGATGGATGGATAGATGATGGATAGCCAGGTCTTTACCTTCAGCCAATAAGGAAAGTTACCCTGACTTGCTTGAACCCTAAAGTATTTCTCCAGGTTTCCCTTATGGAACTTGATTTTATGAATGGTCCACTTGTCACTACCACCTAGAGCCTTTAGGACAGGCAAGTGGGTTACCAACATGGCCATCATTTGGTACTCTCAACATGGAGGTGTTCCCCATCTAGGTGTGGGTTGAATTGCTAAATGGTAGACTCCTATCTGTCCTTATTCATCTGAAACAACACATCTGGATGTCTGAAACCCTCAGAGACTGGAAATTTATTATATATTAATGATTACTTCAAACATTGGAAATTAATGAGGCATGAGAGATTACTTCAGATTTTGGTGATCTCCAGAGGTTGGGAAACACTGCAAGCTCTTCAGCAGGTGTTGAAAGGTCTGATGGGGCTCAGAAAGCATGATTTACAGAAACTCTGGGTCTGCCCCAGTGGTGGGTCTGCCCTTTGATTTTGAGAGAGGATGCACAAAAGGTTCAGGGTGCTTGCAAAATTGTCCTTATGCCAGTGGTATATCAAAATATTCCACCCATTTATCCTTAATCCCCAATAACAAATCCTCAAAGAAACAACGGCCCAATAAATAAGTGGGCTAAAGACTTAAAGAGAAACTTCTCTGAAGAAGACAGAAGGATGGCAAATAGGTACATGAAGAAATGCTCAACCTCCCTAGCCATAAAAGAAATGCAAATTAAAACAACATTGAGATACCACCTCACCCCAGTTAGAATGGCCATGATCAAGAACTCTAATAACAACAGATGCTGGAGGGGATGTGGACAGAAGGGAACCTTACTGCATTGTTGGTGGGAGTGTAAACTTGTTCAACCACTTTGGAAAGTAGTATGGAGGTTTCTCAAAAGACTCCACATAGAGCTCCCCTATGACCCAGCAATCCCACTTTTGGGCATTTACCCAAATGATCACAAACAAGGCTATACTAAATCTACCAGCACAACTATGTTTATGGCAGCATTATTTACCATAACTAAGATATGGAACCAACCTAGATGCCCCTCAGTAGATGAATGGATCAAGAAAATGTGATATATATATATATATATATATATAAAAATTATATATATATATATATATATATATATATATATACAATGGAATTCTATGTCTCCATCAGAAAGAATGACATTGCCCCATTTGTTAGGAAATGGAAAGACAGAAAAAATTATATTAAGTGAAGTAAGCCAGGCCCAAAGAAACATAGGCCCCATGGTTTCCCTTATTTGCAATAACTAGTATGTCTGAGTCAAGCAGACATGCTCAGATAAGATGATGTTAGTCAAAATGAACCCCAAGATAAGGATTCAAATGTTTTATCTTTCTTGCGATTGTTTCTAACATATTTATAAGATTATTTCTTTGTTGCTTTGTATGTCCCTCCCCCACTGTATAACCCCTGTTTTTACTGTATTTGATGTTGGTATAATTTGTGGAGGGAAATGGAAAAAACCAATTGTTTAAATAGGGATACAGGTGGATCCATTGTAACAATGAGATTTACATCTCATTATGTCAAAAAATGAACTTTACAACTTTGGTGGGGAGTAGAGGGGGTGGGGGTGTGAAGGAAGGGATGGTAAGGGGAAACAAAGGAGGAGGCAACAATGCTTGATAAGAAATGTACTCATTACCTTTCCCATGTAATTGTAACCCCTCTATATGGTATTTTCACAATAAAAAAGAAAAAGAAAAAAAAGACTAGTCATATTTTGGTGTGGCTTCAGAAAATTCTGCATCTGAAAATATGACAGAAGAAGGTCACCTGTCTATCATTCAGTGACTTGGTTTAACCACCTACTATGTACCAGAGTTCCCTGTCAGGTATTGAGGCAGATAGTAGAGAAAAAATCATAAGACAGTCTTTGCTCTTAATAATGATTCAAACCAGATGGGGAAATAGAAGTGAATAATAAATGAAATTTTGCCTCAAATGTCAGCTATTCAGGTACTACGACTATGGGAAGAGAGGTCCTCACACTCTGATATCTATCTACTGAAATGGGTCCAAAACACGAAATACCCTTTAAAAGACAAACCAAATGGAAGGGAAGGAAAAAGGGAGAGAGGGAGGATAAGAAGAAAATAGGAGCTGGGTGCCAGTGGCTCACGCCTGTAATTCTAGCTACTCAGGAGGCTAGGCTCTGAGGATCATGGTTCAAAGCCATCCTGGGCAGGAAAGTCTGTGAGACTCTTATCTCCAATAAACCACTAGAAAACCAGAAGTGGAACTGTGGCTCAAGTGGTAGAGCACTTGCCTTGAGCTGAAGAGTGTAGGGACAGCCCCCAAGGCCAGAGTTCAAGCCCCAAGACCGACCAAAAAAAAAAAAGGAAATAGGGAAGAAAAGAGGGAAGGAGGGATGGAGAGAAGAAAGAGAGAGAAAAAATGCTGCCATCTAAGAGAAAACATTGAAACTTTCCTTGTAATGATTCAGAAGATAAAAGGCCTCCATAATCCTAGTTCTTTGAGATAATTACTGCCAACATACTTGTATTCTCCAGTGGTTTTTCTATGCATATAAATACACTAGCAAATTTTCCTACATTGTATATTTCTGCTATTCATGCAGAAGTACATCCCAAAGTCCAGTCAAGCAACAACAACGTATTGTGGTTTTAGGGATTGTGATAAACAAAATAGACATTAATCCCTGCCTCCCAGGGATTTTACAGAATAATAGACCAAGGGACAAATAAAAACTAGGAATTTTTCGGAAAATGCACAAAGCCTTAACCACATAATTGCTGCTGATACTTGCAACCGAAGCAGGATTGGTGGATGCAGGATTTAGAGTGATTAAGCTGGCAGTAGAAAGATTCAAAATGTGCTAAAGAGAGACATTTAGGGTGTGGCAGTGGGAATTCAGGGGGAAAAAGCTAAAATTAAGAAACTCCTTAGGCCAGGTGCTGGTGGCTCATGCCTGTAATTCTACCAACTCAAGAGGCTGAGATCAGAAGGTCATGGTTCAAAGCCAGCCCAGGCAAGAAAGTCTGTGAGATTTTTATTTCCAATTAACAACCAAAAATCTGCAAGTGGAGTTGTGGCTCACACACATACACATACACCCAATACTTTAAAAGGTCTTTTTAAAACTTACTTCAGTAGTGTGTGTGTGTGTGTGTGTGTGTGTGTGTGTGTGTGTGTGTGTGTGTGTGTGTGTGTGTTCTTGGGTACTGGGGCTTGAACTCAGGGCTTTAGGCTTTACCTTTTTTACCTTCAGGGCTTTACCTTTTTTGTTCAAGACTAGTGCCCTCTTATCAAAGATTAGGTGGCTATAGGTGTGTTAGTTCATTTCTGGGTCTTCAGTTCTATTCCATTGGTCTCCAGGTCTATTCTTGTTCCAGTACCAAGCTGTTTTGAATAGGAGAAATTGTGGCTCCTTGGCACAGGCCAAAATTTTCTTAATAAAGACCCAGAAACTCAACAAATCAAAGAAAGGTTGGAAAATGGGATTGCAAAAAACTGCAGAGCTTCTTCATGGCAAAGGACATCGCTAGCAAGATCAATAGGAAAGCCCACAGGTTGGGAGAAGATCTTCACTAGCTATACAACAGACAAGGGTCTCATATCTAAAATATACTTATAACTCAAAAAATTAAGTCACCCAAGAACAAATTCTCAAAGAAACAACTGCCCCATTAATAAGTGGGATAAAGACTTAAAGAGAGACTTCTCTGAAGAGGAAATAAGAATGGCCAGTAGACACATGAAAAAATTCTCAACTTTCCTGGCCATAAAAGAAATGCAAATCAAAACAACATTTAGATTCCACCTCACCCCAGTTAGAATGGCTATAATCAAGAACTCTAATGACAACAGATGCTGGAGGGGGTATAGCCAAAAGGGAACCTTACTGCATTGTTGGTGGGAGTGTAAACTTGTTCAACCACTTTGGAAAGTAGTATGGAGGTTCCTCAAAATACTCTACATAAAGATCCCCTATGACCCACTAATCCCACTTCTGGGAATTTACCCAAAGGATCACAAACAAGGCCATAGTAAAGCTACCAGAACAACTATGTTTATTGCAGCATTATTTACCACAGCTAAGATATGGAACCAACCCAGAGAGAGAGAGAGAGAATGAGAGAGAGAGAGAGAGAGAGAGAGAGAGAGAGAGAGAGAGAGAGAGAGAGAGAGAGAGAGAGAGAGAATATAACACCATCCAATTTGTTAGGAAATGGAAAGACTTGGGAAAAAAATCATATTAAGTGAAGTTACCCAGTCCCACAGAAATCTAGGTCCCATGGTTTTCCTTATTTGCAACAATTAGCATCCATATAGGATAATATTATCAGATGAGCTGAAAAAGCTCAAAAACCATGTACAAATGACCATATAATTTGATGCTAAGTGAAATGAGCCCCAAGATATGGACACAAAAGGTCTATCTTTATTGTTACTGTTTTAAATGTACAATGTGATTTTATTTGTTGTTGTTGTTTCCTTCATATGTTCTTTCTCCTATGGTATATCCCCTGTTGTCACTGTACTTAATTTTGATACCCTGCATCTCGTATATACATGTATAATCTGGGGAGAGGAAGGGGAATAACAAAATGTTGAAACAAAGATGTAGGATGACTCACTGCAAGGAAGATACCTACTGGACAGTATATTGGAAATGAATTTTACTACTTCGGGCAGTGAAGAGGGGAGGGGGCATAGGAGTGTGGGAGCTGGAGGAGGGA
>NW_027205873.1:0-11533 GCF_024711535.1 Dipodomys merriami | reverse complement strand
AAGAGACGGAAATGGGAATAAAGAGAGACCAGAAAAAGAATAGAAACGTAAAAATTAATGTTATTATAGAGGTTAAAAGACCGTCTATTTAGAGAGGAATGTGAATATGTTCAGAGAAGGGGAGGGACATAGAGGAGATGTGAAAAGCTTTAAGGGAGAAGAAAAGATCAGAAGTTCAGTAGAGCTAGATAAAAAACTAAAAGATAATTAGAAAGAAAGAAAAAGAGAAAGAAGACAAGAAAAGAAAGGAAAACTCTCATTCACGTAATTCTGAAATAAAAATTATAAGATGAGAAAAAAAAAAGTTACTGGAAAACAATTATTTTTTCAGAAGAGGCAAAAATTAAAGATTAATAAAAGTTTTAGAAGGGAAAAAAATTTATATATATATATATATATATATATATATATATATATATATATATATATATAAGGTAACAAAAAACAAAAAACAAGCAAAAAAAAAGAAAAGAAGAAGAAGAAGAAAAAAAAAAAAAAAAGTCTTTTGATTTTTTTTTTTTGGGGGGGGAGGAGTGGGAAGAATCCTGTATCTCCCTTTTGTCTGCAACCAGTCTCTTGTTGGAGTCTCTGGTCAGCTTGAGGTCCTGTGGCTTGATTGGTTTCTTAAGTCGGTTGGTTGGAAGAGGCAGAAAAATGCTCTGCTTTTCCCAAGATTTTGAGATCCCCCTCCCAGGTTAGTTTTCTGGGAGGATGGTCTGCTTTGAGAGTCACAAAAGAGGGGGATGTGGTGATGAGGCTAGGTTCTGGGTAGAGTTGAGGCCTTTCAACAAACAGTAGCTTTTCCCTGGGGCTATTTTGTGATAAAGCTCACAGCGCCCAGCCTGGAGCCATTCTCAGGGTTTCTGTTTTTCAATTGATTGTGGTGGCTGCTAGAGGGAGGGGCAGCCTCTGGCTCTGGTTACCCAGTGAGGCTAGGCTGGCGCCTGAGCTGGGTGACTTTTCCCTGGATGGAGCTGAGTCTGGCAGGTCACTTCGGCGTTAAGTTCTTGTGACCTGCTAAATGACTCATTTTATTCCAAGGCCTGAGCTGGAGCTAGCAGCAACTCCGAGCTTTGTCGGTATCCAAGATGGAGATCACCGGTGCTGGGGGGGGAGGGGTGGCCTTCCTTCCTCTGCTCCCTGAGGAGTGAGGATGTCGGGCTTGTACTCACGCCGAGTCTTGGATCCTGGGTCGTCTCTGGTGCTGAATCTTGGATCCTGGGTCGTCTCTGGTCTGCAAGCTGCAGGGTGAAGATGTCCGCTCTTTGTTGGTTCTTGCTGGTGTTGAGTAGAATCCGCTCGCCCGCTGCGTCTGGCTCTTTCGTCCCGGACTCTCTGTGTCTAGAGCATTAGTCTTGAGCTAAAGAGCTCAGGGATAAGTCCCATGCCAAGAGTTCAGGCCCCATGACTGAAAAAACATTAAAATAGTACGGTAGTCCAATAGTTAAATAATGGTCATTAAGTAATGGCTTGAAAATAAAAAAAAAAAAAAAACAAATACTCTCCATAAATCAAAACCTTCTACAAAATAATTTAAATGTCCTTTTTTTTTCTTTTTTGGGGTCCGGTCGTGGGGCCTGAACTCTGGGCGTGGGCGCTGTCTCTCAGCTCTTCAGCTCAAGTCTAGCGCTCTACCACTTGAGCCACAGCACCACTTCCGGCTTTTTTCTTTTTGCTTATGTGGTACTGAGGAATCAAACCCAGGGTCTCAGGCATGCAAGGCAAGTGCTCTACCACTGAGCCACCTTCCCAGCCCCTTAAATGTCCTTTTAGACATATTTTCTTTTTTTCCAGCAAGGTCATGGGATTTGAACTCTGGGTCTGGGAACTGTCTATGAGCACATCAGCTCAACGCTAATGCTCTGCCACTTGAGCCACAGAGCCACTTCCAGTTTTCTGGCGGTTATTTGGATAAGAGGGTCTCACTGCATTATAGGCATGCACAAGGTAGGCTTTTCTTGTTTGCTTTAAGTTCAGAGAGCCATATTTTTATTATGTAATTCAATACATTTTTCCTACAATAAAATCACAAGAAAAAGTCATCTAATAGAGGCATTCTTGGTTAAAGGCATCCTAGATGGTAATCTCCAAACTCTGATGACATATTTTACTCTTGGTTTTGACATCCTTTTCTTTCTTCCCCAATCATTTTTTTTTAATTGAACTCATGGCTTGAGATCTGTCTCTGTTTTCTTTTATCCCCCCTCAAAGTTAGTGCTTTACAACATGAGTCACAGCTTCTCTTCTAGATGTTTGGTGGTTAATTGGAGACAATTGATCCATTATCCTCAGATCTCACCATCTGAGTAGCTAGGATTACCCAATGAAGTTTTAGACAAAGCCATCACAGTGTCAATACCCTTGAAGATATAACATAGATCCTATGAACAAGGACATTCTCAACATCATCACAGCACAACCACTGAACTCAGGGATATTAAAAAGCAATACATTACTACTGTCCACATTTCCCTCAAACTACATTATCATATATTGCATCTGACTATTAAGTCTCACCGGTTGCCTAGAACTGCCTACAGCATTTTCTGCTTTCCTTTTACTTTGACTTGAAACATGAAAATGAGGACTTACTTTGCTCAATTTCCCTAAATTTGAATCTCCTAGATGTTTTGCCTTATTTGCTGTTTATCTATTTTTAACTTGAAGTGATAGTGTGCCCATGTCAGAGCAACCTTAGAAGTAGTATATACTTTTTATGTTTCCCTTTGCTTGGTTTACTTTGACCATTTGATTCAGAGAGCTGTTATACCGCTTATTAGGGGGTAGCAATGAGAACAGAAGGCCAAGTAGACAGGCTAAATGTAGTCAAAGTACTTTATATGCACATATAAAAATCAACAATGAGGGGCCGGGAAGGTGGCTCAGTGGGAGAGCGCTTGCCTTGCATGCATGAGGCCTTGGTTTTGATTCTTCAGCAGCACATAAGCAAAAAGAAACAAAGCCAGAAATGGCGCTGGGGCTTAAGTGGTAGAGAGCTAGCCTTGAGCTGAAGATCTGAGGGACAGAGCCCAGGCCCAGAATTCAGGACCCACAACTGGACCCCCCCAAAAAAAATGAACAATGAGACAGGGTTGGTGGCCCAACCATGTAAATTTAGCTACTTAGCAGGCTGAAATTTGATTATCATGGTTCAAAACCAGCCAAGGCAGGAAAGTCAATAAGATTTTTCTCTCCAATTAACCACCAGAAAACTGGAAGTGGCACAATGGCTCAACTTTTAGAGCAGTGTCCTTGAGCTGAAAAGCTCAGGGACAATGCCCAGGCCCATAGCTCCAGCCTCAGGACTGACAAAAAATAATGAAGCTGGAAAACAGTGTCTGACAACTGTAATTCTTGTTAACTAGGAGGCTGAGATTTGAGGATCCTATTTCAAGGCCAAGTTGAGCAGGAAATGTCCATGAGAGTCTTACCTCCAGTACACTACCAATAAAAAAGGAAGTGGAGCTGTGGCTTACTTGGTCACAAGCTAGCCTTGAGCAAAAGAAGCATAGGCATAGTACCCAGGCCCTGATTTCAAGACCCTCGACCTGCACAGAAAATTAAAACCAAATAAAACTTACTAAAATTGCTTTAAGAAGGGAGTGTAAGAAAAAAATGGATAATTTTGATTTGAGTACATTTTATGTCTGCATGAAAATGTCACTGTATATGCTAATAAAACTCAAAAGAAGTTGTTGTAGGTTACCCCTTAAAAAAGTATTCCTGATTACATTCTGAAATTTTGGATTCATTATTTCAGTGGGTACTGATGTTTCTCCTCTAATAATTATTAATGATAAGGCTGGCAATGGTGGCTCATACCTATAACCCAGCTATGAGAAGGCTGAGATCTGAAAATTGCTATTTTGAAGAGAGCCTGGGAATGAAAATCCATGACACTTATCTCCAAAAATTATTCAAGAATAGGCAGAAGTGGTTCTATGGCTCCATTGGTAGAGCACTAGCCTTGAGCAAAATGAGCTCAGGGTCAGTACCTAAGCCCTCAGATCAAGCCCCAGGATATGCATAAACACACAAATAACTCTTATTACTTGTAAATAGGGACTTGTACATTTTCCCATGAAGTCAATTTCAAACCTCACTGTGTACTCTGGGAGGTTTGAGTGCTCTGGGACGCACATTTCTATTAGATTACATGGAAAGGGCATCTACACTAAATTCCCTCATTCAATTTGTACTGATCAGTTAGCATTCTATCATGAGAAAGAATTGCATTTCCCATTTATTTAACATTCACTTACTTATCAGTATACACGTGGATTCCTACATAAATTATTTTCTATTTTTATTAACTTACTTGATTTTTAAAAGTTCTATCTTTTGCCTAGTTTTAAAACACCTTAGTAAACTGTGACTTAATGCTATAGATATATCTACTTTTGAATATTCTCATGAATTCATACTTATCCACAACAACCACAAATAAAATATAAAGTGTTTCCTTGACCCCCTAAAAGATTTCTTGTCTTTCTGTAGTAAAATTCCACTCCATACTGAGTCCCAGACTATATAATTGATCGGTCATCACTACAGTTAATTTCACCTTTTCTTGACTTTCATGTAAACAGAATTATACCGTAATATGTCATTATTGTGACTGGCTTCTTCTGATCAGCTTTTTTTGAGAAATAATTTTATTGTCATTAATATTTAGGTTTGATGTGGCATGTTCGACTATAGTTTTTTTCCCTTTATCTAATTTCTGGTTCTATGCACTCAAACAAGCACCATACTAGAGCAACTGCACACACACTTGCACACACACACACAAACTATATATGGATAGCACATACTAATATATAGTATGTTAGTATATAATATATATTATATATAATGTATTATACAATATATCCTATACTGTATATATAGTATATATATATGCAATACAAATGTATATTATATATGCATTATATTATATACTTATTATATATACTATAGTATATATGAAACATTATGTACACTATTATATATTGTATATCATATCACAGTGCATATTATATAATTATGTATTACATATAATATATTACATGTAATATAATATAAAACTTATACAATATAATATATAATGAATAATATATAATATGATAGGTATTACATAATATATATATATATAATTTATATTATGTATTATATATGGTTCATAGCATAGATAACATCTTGTATATAAGACCCGAATAGCAAAAACACTCCTCAACAGAAAGAACACGGCTGGAGGAATATCAATACCAAATTTCAAACTCTACTATAAAGCCATAGTAGTCAAAACAGCTTGGTACTGGCACAAGAGCCGACCTTCAGTACCAATGGAGTAGAACTGAAACCCAGAAATGAACCTACAGACATATAGCCATCTGATCTTTGATAAGAGAGCTAAATAATACAATGGAAGAAAGACAGCCTCTTCAGTAAATGGTGCCGGCAAAATTGGTTAACTACTTGTAGAAAACTAAAGCTAGATCCTTATATATCACCCTGCACCAGAATCAACTCCAAATGGATCAAAGATCTCGGAGTCAAAGCAGACAATCTGAAAACATTATAGGATGGAATAGGAGAAACCCTAGTTCTCCTTGGCACAGGCCGAAATTTTCTTAATACAGACCAGGGAAACACAACAAATCAAAGAAGGGTTGGACAAAAGGGGATTGCATGAAGTTTCAGAGCTTCTGCATGGCAAAGGACATAGCTATAAGATCAATAGAAAGCCTACGGATTGGGAGAAGATATTCATTCACTAGCCATACAGTGGACAAGAGTCTCATATCTAAAATATACTTGGAACTCAAAAAATTAAATCCCCCAACAACAAATCCTCAAAGAAACAACGGCCCAATAAATAATTGGGCAAATGACTTAAGAGAAACTTCTCTGAAGAAGAAAGAAGGAAGACCACTAGACACATGAAGAAATGCTCAACCTCCCTAGCCATAAAAGAAATGCTAAATCCAAACAACATTGAGATACAACCTCACCCAGTTAGAATGGCAAAAATCAAGAACTCTAATTAAACAACAGATGCTGGAAGGGATGTGGAGAGAAGGGCACCTTACTGCATTTGTTGGTGGAGTATATAACTTTTTCAAACACTTTGGAAAGTAGTATGGAGGTTCCTCAAAAGACTCCGACATAGAGTTCCTCCTATGACCCAGCAATCAGCACTTTTGGGCATTTACCAAATGTTTACAAACAAGGCCACACTAAACTACCAGCACGACTATGTTTATTGCAGCATTATTTACCATAGCTAAAGGTATGGAACCTGCTTGTTTTTTTGGGGATAGGGTATCAATGTCAGGGTTGTCAGGGATCAGGTGGCTGGAACCATGGCACTATGAGTTATGGGTAGTAGAACAGAGTAGCAGATACAGGTATACCAGGGAAAGAATTGTGACTATAATCGTGAGATGCAATGGACTGGTGTAGGAGGCACATCAGGAGTTCACTGTTCCTGCTGCACTGAGTCCAGGGCAGGTGGGAGGTTCTAGGTATGGATCTGGACCAGGTTTTGTGGACACGATCGTGTTGGGCATCTGTGGACCTGGGCGGTGGCTGCCTCGTGTGGGCTGGGAACTTCATTAGTGTGGCCTAGCCTTCTCCACGGAAAGGTGCATTCACTCCTGCCACGCTCTCCTCTCTTCAGGATTCCTGCCTTCCTCCTGCCTCCTGCCATGTCCAACTACAGTATCAATTTCTCCCCCATTTCTGAGACACACATCCCAGACATGCTCACAGGGTTTTCCATGCCTGGTTCACCATACATGCAGGGCTCAGGGGTTCCATCCTCCAGGCAAAGTGTACCCCCAGTTCAGTTTGGCCAACCCTACCTTAGGGGACCATAAACTGCATTCTTACACAGGATGCCAGGGGTACACAATGCCATCTTGCAGTCTAAGGCATCCTTTCCCTCCTGCTCAGGTGTGGTGCGGCTCTGAGCCAACCACAACATCACATTTGATTATTTAAAAGGAAGAATATTACAAGCTTCATTGTCCCAGATACAATTGCCCCAGGGTTCTCTGTGTACACGAGGTGTGTGTTTGTGTGTGTGTGTCTGTCTGTGTGTGTGTGTTCTGTGTGTCTGTGTGGTGTGAGAGAGTCAGACACAGCTGAGGTTTGGGATAAAACACTTCTTCCCTTCAGCATTGAGTTTTGCTATCTAGTGGTCCCTCCCCCCCCACCAGTTCTGAGTCAACGTTCTAAAGTTCTCCTTCTGTATACTTTTATCCTTTGATCTTATTGATGTTCAGATTCCTATGGTCTGCTTGTGAACTTCACCGTTTGCTTGTTGAAGTGGTGCCTTTTAAAAAATATTATGAATCCCTTTGATCATTTTAAATGCTGTTTTCCTGTGTTAGTGCATTTTACTTAGCCCCAACTCTTGAGGCCTCGGCTGTGACTGGTAATTCTAGATTAGCTTAGAGCTTTATAGGAGATACTATCCTTTCAATCTATCCTTTCTAGTGAAAGAAGTTGGGCATCTTTATTGAAATAATTGCCTGGTTGCTAAAAAACAACAGTGTTATAAATGCACAATTCTGGTTGATTTTAGTAAATTGTGCACCACTGTAGTGATATAATTTTTTTCTAAGGTAATTAGTTGGAATGGGAAAAATCACAAATTCTAAAACTTAAAAATGGATCAAATAACAAAAAAGAAAGACACTGATTAGGAATGAATTACAAATGTAAATGTTTAATAAATAAATGAAATGTTTGAAATTCTTATCCACAAAGGGAATTATATATCAAAAAGTCACTGAGATTCCATCTTACACATCAGAATACTTATCACAACTCAAACAAATAAAAACAAATGCTGGAGAGGTTGAAATAAATCAAGAACTATATTTAGTTGTGTGGCATTATAAACTAATGCAACCCATATGAAGCTCAGAATGGAAGTTTACACAATACCAAAAAGACATATATTTTAATGACTTTTACAGCAACTTAGATACATATTGAAGGAATATGATTCAACATGAATATCCATGTTCATGCAGGAGTATTCATAGCAATCAAGTTCTGCAGTCAACCTAGGTGGCCCAGAATGAAGGAATAAGGAAAATGTGATATCCATAGATATAAACATATACTGGGATATAAGAAAAGCGAATGCTTCTACTATTTCATTTCAAAATATTGTTGGGTATACATAATCCTAATTTCACTGGGTTTTACGGAATTGTGTTTTTGCTTTTGTGAGGAACCTCCATAATGATTTCCATAGCAGTTACAACAGGTTAAAGATGTCCTATAATATGTGAATGGTAGACTGAAAATTTAAATATATCAGAGAACACATACAGGACAATAATATATAGTTTATAAATTGAAGCAATTTTAAGAAGGCAACAATTGGGTGGAACGACAATGCTAGAAGCTTAATAACAAATTATCTTGAAAAGTTGAATAAAGGTCTGGGAAGCTGACTCAGTGGTACAGCGCTTCCCTTGCATGCATGAGGCCCTGGGTTCTATTCCCCAGCACCACATAAGCAAAAAGATAAAAAGCCAGAATGGCGCTGTGGCCCAAGTGGTAGAGCGCTAGTCTTGAGCTGAAGAGCTGAGGGACAGAGCCCAGGCCCAGAGTTCAGGCCCCACAACCGGACCCAAAAAAGAAAAAAAGAAAATGAAAAGTTGAATAAAGAGGTATAAAATGAGATTCATCAAAATTGTTGAATGATGAAAGATGGATGAAAGTTAGAAAAACACATTCATCTTCATGCTGCATGGTCAACTCGACTGAAGTATATGAATATTTGGTGTACACTGATGAAATTCATTCCAAAACATAAAATACACTTAAAATATGTATGAGGATATAGAACAGGATCTCTCTTGAGTATATGTAATAATAAAGTATATGTACGGAGGATTACAAATGTGAAGGAGAGAGAATATGGGCAAATAGTTTATGTGATTCTGTGAAGATGCACAATGAATCTATTTGGGAAAGGAGGAAAGATGAAGAAAACATATAAGGTGTTGTTAAGATATATTTTACACATATACAGAGATGGAAAATGTGCAACTAATTAGTGCTAATTTAACAAAACATTTTGTTCAAGTTTTAAAAATGAAACTATATAAATAATACTTAATATCATCTAATTAATATGCCTTGGAGGAAAATGTACCATAGACAGATTTTCACGAAAATTTGTTTTATTTGATAAGAAATGTATTAAAATTAAATGTAATTAATTCTGAAGATATTAACACTTTCAAATGTCATTGCTAGAACCAGCAAAAGAAAGTAACAGAGAATTAGAGACTAAGAAAACCTGGGTGGTGAATGAAGATACTCAGTAGAACTTTTTGAGGAAAGATTGTGCTCTCTTTTCCTCTTCAATATATAGCTAGGATAGCTACCTTTTGACAGAACACATGTAGTAAGAGCAATTACGTTACTAATTTAAGTAGTAATTCATTACTTTTATTGCCTAATTTTATGATGTGACTCCCAAGTGATATGAGTGGTCCTAGGAGATTTTCTGAGCTCTTTTTCACTCCTGCTGATGTTTCTTCTGCTACTCTCATTTCTCCTTGTTTCTCAACTCAACTCCTGTGACCTTTTGGTTCATGAGAAAGAGCTGGAGAAACGTGAGGATGGCCTGGAGTCTGAGCTATCTCCCACTACAGCTTAGGGCATCTGGTGAAGAACCTCAACCTGGGCCTCAGAATAAGGTATTAATTGACCTCTTTGTACATGGGAAACTCACTCCATCAGGCAGAATATGTCATTTCTTGACTTTCTTTGAAAAGATTTGGGACTAGGCACAATTTAGAGAATGAGCTTTCTCACCACCAGCCACTGCCTTGGCAGGAGGAACAGATTCAAAACAGAAAGTGGTCTCAGTTCCCGCAGGACCAGTTAGAAGCCAGATCATACTTTCCTCCATATCAGGGACTTTCTGGTAGGATTGGAATCTGCACAAAGTATTAGATGAAGATTAACTGAGACTGGGCTTATTGGGGCCACAAAAGACTTTCTTTTCTTTGACTACACGTGAGTTGTTTAGTCAGACATGATGCCTCCTTCATATCAGAAAATGCACCACATGAATTATGTCACTGCCACGTTGTGGGAGGTCAGTTTCCTCGAAGAAGAAGGGGTTAAATGCTGTGACCATGAGTTTGATCCCTAGGCTGTGTCTCCCACATCTTCTCATGCCAGGAATGCATTGCGTCTTTCAGGCATTCAACTACTTATCATGATCCTAGGCAGTAATACTGAAGGCTATTCTTTTGCATCTCTTGCATTAGAGGTAGAATAGGCCCAGGCTCAGCTCATGCAAAGAGGTAGATGAATTGTGACAACAAGCTCAGATTGTACTGAACATCAACCATATTGAAAAAAAATAACTGAAATTAATGGCACCCTTCTATACTTGCATCTTTACTAACAGACAACTTCCTGGTTGCTCATTCTGTAGCTTCAATTCTTTAGTAGCAAGAACCATTCTAGGAGGTCTTTCCTGACCATACTTTTTGAGGTTTCCACTGAAAATTGAACTTACTAGAATCTCAAAAGTTTCAGTTTGGGGGTGGTGGATACTGGTGGCTCATAACTAAAATCCTAGCCATTTAGGAGACTGAGATCTGAGAGTGGAGATTCTAAGCTAGCCTGGGAAGAAAGTCTATGAGATTTCTCTCTAGTTACCCGACAAAAAACCAAAGTGGTAGGGGGCTAGCCTTGAACCGAAGAACTGAGTGCCAGTACTCAGGCTTGGAGTTCATGTGCTGTGACCAACAAAAACTAAGTTTCATTTTACGACTATGGTTTTCTCTTCTAACACGCTATGTGGTTTATCTGGAAGTCTTGCTTAAGGTTCCTATGTATCACGCAAGTAGATTTTTGTCTGTCAAGAATAACCAAGTCTACAAAGTCTACCTAGAGTACAATCAGCAAGTTAACAACAAATATAATATATGTTAAGTGTGGATGTACAGACCTTACACTATTTCTTACTTTAAAGAAACTATGTTGGCCTTCCTTCCACTTGAACAATTGTGTGGAAAATAGATACATCTCTGGATTTCTTTGGTTCTTTCCAGAATCTATTTTCTACAGATTTTTTCCATAGATACAGAATATTCCAAATTTTGCCTACTATTTTTTATTGTATTGCTAGTTTTAAGCATGAGAAAATAGCTCAAAGGTATTTCAAACTTCATTTTTGTGAAAAAGTGTTCATTCATTATATAAATTCAAAAAAACATAAATTACTAAAGGCACTGTTTCTTTGGTGAAAAGAAGATCATTCAGGTTAGAGATAGTCTTCCATGGAGATAGTCGTCTTGGAGGATCTGACTATATAGTGCTCTGACTGTGAGTAGTAGTTTGCCATGATGGGTCTTTCCAACACATCTTGTTTGGCAGTAGAGGCCTGATGAAACAAACACATTTGTCTCTTTCAGGATGTCCAAGGCTGATATTGATTTTGAAAGATAATAATTGTCCTCCTGACATTTCCTTCTAAGTAATTTTACTTATATTTTGGATTTGG
>NW_027205872.1:0-11554 GCF_024711535.1 Dipodomys merriami | reverse complement strand
GACGTCCTGGGGGCTTCTGGGAGCCTGAAAAAGTGGCTCATCAGGGTGGCCTGAAATATTGGCCCGTCAGGGTGGCCTGAAATATTGGCCCGTCAGGGAGCCTGAAAAAGTGGCTCATCAGGGTGGCCTGAAAAAGTGGCCCATCTGGAACTCAGTCCTCTTTTAGACGCATGATTTGCCTAGGAGACGAGAGATCCGGACTCTCAAAACAGTCTCCGCCTGGTTTTTGCCTTCGGCTGATTGTCGAAACCGCGCAGCGACAAAGTAGCGTGACCAGTTATAATTTGTAATGTTGTTTGCTGTAGAGTTTTGGTTGCTTGCATTGCTGCTGCCCCTGTGGTTTGTTTTTCTGTTGGTTTGCTGCCTTTGCCTTCGCTGTGGGGAATCTGGGAGAGTGTGTTACTGCTAATAAGCTTGTGTTACTCCTTAGGTTAAACCCAAACAAGCCTCCATCAGGTTTTGCTTTTGGTTTGTTAACAACAGCGCGCAGCGAAGCTAAGTGTAGTCTGTATTGTGGTCTGTATTGTTGTTTTTGTGTTCGTTAACAGTTTTAAAATGGGACAAACTGTCACGACCCCTCTCTCCCTAACCCTACAACATTGGAGAGAGGTACAAACGTCAGCTCACAATCTTTCAGTAGAAGTTAAGAAAAGAAAATGGATAACTTTTTGTTCATCAGAATGGCCCACTTTCAACTGTGGCTGGCCACGGGAAGGAACCTTTAATCTAACCATTGCCTTACAGGTTAAGGCCAAAGTCATGGACCCGGGACCGCACGGACACCCAGACCAGGTCCCCTATATTGTTACTTGGGAAGCTCTTATTTTAGAACCTCCCCCGTGGATGAAACCCTTCTTATCTACCCCGGCCCCCCAAATCCCTACCCCCTTAACCCTTCCATCTGCCCCTCAGCTCTCTCCCCCACTCCTTCCCTCTCCAATTTCCCAACCTCAGCTCTCTCTCCTTCCCGGGGAGTTTAGCCATGGTCGGCCACTCCCATCTGAAGTTGCTTTTTCTGTTTGGCGCCTGTCTGTTTTTGTGTTTCTGTTTAGTGTTAATTGTTTCTGTTGTCTGTTTTGTTGTCCTTAAAGGGATGGGGCAGCAACTAACAACCCCCTTAAGTCTGACTATAGATCACTGGAAGTCACAGCCTGAGCCGAGATTGTCAGGTTTTGGGAACTTGCTTATTTGTCAATTATGAAATTGCCACTGACCATCTGCAGGTGGCCTCAGTTAGATCTTAGCCTCGGGCCTTGGCTCGGGGGTCTGAGCATGGGGGAGAACCTGTCAGTCTGAGGGAACGGCCGCTAGGGACTTCCTTCCCTTGCCCCAAGATGACTGGGAATTCGCCTCTGCCTTGGAAGGCCCCTGGGTCAACGTCTGCAGGACTCTAAGAGAAAAATCCTCCGGAGGTGAGTAGGGGGGTTGAGTCCCCTGGTAAATGAATGGTGGTGAGATGTCGCCCCATTCACTGAGACTTGATTTTGTCTTTGTGGCCACATGTTTGTCTTGTTAACTTTAGTGTGTTGTTTTATGGGGTAGGAAAGTTCTGGGTGAGTGTGGCAGGCTCACCCAGCAGACTCTGGATTCAGCTTGCTGAGTGAGAACAGCACAGAGTTCCGGTAGGGATAAACTGGGGCCCATTAGTCCCCAACTCAGCCTTCAGTTCTTGTCTAGTCCTGTTTTTAGAATTGGTACCAGTTTAAATGTGGATCCTTGGTTTTTGTGTTTATCTGTGTTTTTGTTATTTATTTATTTAAACATCTCTGAGGGAATAAAAGTTCCAGCTGGGCTTGGTCACAGACCTGCTATGCCCACCCTCCCTGTGAGGCATGGAAGGTTACTGGGCTAGTTTGGTTCCCTTCAAGCCTCAGGCTGCACCTTCTCCCAGTGGAGGCTGCTGGAGGAGAGGAAAGGGCATAGAAGGCTGTGTACCTGGTTTGGACTTCTCAGCTAGTTCTGTCTAAAATTGGGTTAAAAAAATCAGGCCAGTTTAGTCTTAGGTGACTCCCTCCCTCAGCCCTCCTCCAACTCAGAAGAGATTCAAAAGCCTTGCTAACAAGCAAACTCTGTGAAAATGAAGCACAACAAAGGTACATAGTTCTAAAAGAAATACTGTCTTAAATTTTTTGTTTAAAACCTTTAGAAAGTGTACGTACAACTGATTTTGATTTTTGCGCGCTTTAAGATCTGTGTGTTTTGTGTGTGTCTGTGAACGTGTTCAAAGATAAAAAATTGTCAGCATGCTGTAACAATTGGGTGAGTTTAAATTTAAAAATTCAAAAGGTTATGAGGTTTGGACATTACCAAAAATTTTTTAAAAATCTTCACATTGTTTTAAATGGCTTTTTAAAAGGTTCTTTAACTTGCAAATTAGAAAATCTGGTATTTTAAAAACTAATATTTTAAAATGCATAAGTCTGTTTATACTGTAATCAAGTTATCTGGCTTAACAAAAATGCATTGGCTGTTTGGGGTCTAATTCCCTTGGCTAAAATTTGGGGATAAATATTAGAAATTTAAATGTAAAGGTTAGTTTAACACTGTCAAAGATGTTACCTGTTCTGTCTATCTAAAACTGTATTTCATTTGAGAACCAAGAGAAGAGACGGGGAAAAACTTAGAAACCAACAGAAGACCTATCTTTAGGGGTGAAGGGTGAACAAGTAGAAGTGCAGTTCAGCTGGTCATGCAGTGGGACAGGCCCTGGGAGGAGTCCAAGCATGATGAGGCAAACTGGCACAAACGCAGTTCATCTAACCCTAAAGAGCCAGATTGGGTGTGTGCCTGCCTATTCCATAGGAGGGGCCAAGTGGCCCATCGTTGTTCTGTCTCTTTTCCCTGCAGATAGGCACTGAAAACATGATGGTTAAAATGAATGATGTGATAATCTGATTAGTATTGCTAAACTTTCCCTTGGATGTGTTAACATTAAAATTAGGAAGGCCTTAAAAAGAGGGTAAAAAGTTATTTGTATAATGTGGCTTACTTTCAATTATGTTTTACAATTAGGATGTTTTTAAAAGTTATAAAGATGTTAAATCTAGCTTTGTGGTATAGTAAAGGTGACTGTAATTCTTGCATTAAGGAAAATTGTCATTTGAGTTTAAAAATCTTAATGTGTGTCTGTTTTAAAACAAGCAGCCAAGAGGCAATGAGTAACACTTGGCCTCAAGATTTCAAGGGATCTTTTCAAAACGCAAATAATAACCAAAGTATAAAATATTAAAGGTGATTAATAAGAGGTTAAAAAAATATATAGGGAATGAATTTTTGGATATAAAATTTAAATGTAAAATTGTTCTTGACATTGGCCTCAATGTGCACAAAGGAAAAATTAGGATTACCAAAATAATTGCTATTCTAGTTTGCTCTTATAGGTTTGTCAAGTTTCCAGCAAGCCCAAAGCAAAGCACAGAGAATTCTTACAAGTTGTCAGATGTAACTTTGACTCTTAATAAGTTTCAGGTAAGAGCATGCTTAAAAGCTACTTCTATGTTGACCACCTTGTTGCTTTTAATTGGAGTAAAATGGCCTTTTGTAAGACTCATTGATCTGCAAACTGGTTCAAAGCCAGCCCGGGCACAAAAAGGTCCCTGTGAGACTGTCACCTCTACTCAGCCAGCAGAGTGCTGAAAGAGCAAGCAGAAATGCTTTGGGACTCACAGTGGCAGAGTACTAGCCCTGGACTGAAGAGTTAAGGGACAGCATTCAAGCCCCGAGTCTGGGACTCAAAGTGGCAGAGTGCTAGCCTTGAGCTGTAGAGCTGAGGGACAGTGCTCAGGCCCTGAGTTCAAGTCCAGCAACCAGCTAAGGAAAATGCCAATGAGGCATTTATCCCAATGTAGAGAAGACACTCCTGGGACAAAAAGCAATGGTGGAGCATCCAGAGGCAGTAAGCCACTGCTTGGATGGCAGAAGTGTCAGATCCTAGAGTCATTTGTGCGTGGCCCTTCAAAACTGATCAGAGCCGGGAGGTCATAGGAAGATAGTTTGGAAGCATGCCTAATGTTCATGACTACCTTGTAAGGGACAGGAACTTGCCAGTCCTCTGTGATAGTAAAAAGCTAATGTTATAAAATGTGGGGGGTAGTTTAAATCTTAACCCCTTTATGTGCCAAAAGCTCTAATTGGCAGTAATATTGAGCTGACACCAGTTACATGAAATTCATCTTCTCAGGAAAAAGTTTGTAAACCTGAGAGTGTGTTTCTATTGATATCTGTCTAAAGGCCTGCAAAGGTAACTCAGGCATTGTGTTAGGGTTACTAGAGATCACATTCCTAAGTCATCCAGAAAGATGCTTTTACAAACCAGAGTGCTAAACAAGCTATACTGCTATAGCTGGAGAAAAGGTCTGTGCAGTTGTCAAAAGTTAAATATTGTTCTTAATGACTTCTAACCCTGATGGCCTCTTTGTAAAATAGGCTAAGGTTATAGGCTCCTGGCTAGGTAAGATCAACGCCCCTAAAGTCAGCTTGAAGAAGTTACAGAAGATGGACCTTCGCCCTTCTACCCCTATTTTAAGATCAAGAGTCCAGAGTCAGTTTTGGAAAAATGAGGCGAAATAGATAAAATAATTTTTAATAAGGACATAAAAAAATAGTGTTAACTGTTGTAGGTGTGCAAGGTGTGGAGACTGCATTTGTCAGAGATGGTTACAAGACTAAGCCTTCTGTGTCTATTTACAAAAATATCTGGTTAGTAAAAAGTTGTGATTTTGGCAAATTGTCCTGAGCTATTGTTTAAAAGATCTTAACCAACAGGATCAAAGCCTGCCAAGCCTAGGCAATGTATCTTTAACCAGTCTGTGTAGGAATTTACAGCCCAGCATGAGGTGTGACGACAGTCCCTTGGAGCCACTGAGAGACCCTGCTGTTCCGGTTGCTGCTGCTGCTGCTGTACACCTTAATGGGTAAAGTTCAACGACGGCCTGACAGTTACTTGGAGGAACTCCTGCTTGATTCCATCACCTAAGTCTGCTTCATGGTTGACTGCTGCTAAATCTAAGATCTTGTGGGACATTCTTTTGGGTGATATCCAGAAACCCTTTCTTCCCACAGTGGATATTGGGGACAAGGATATCACTGGCTTGCTTGTCTTAGGCACTTCAGTGCATAGTAACTGGAAATCCACTCTATGTTCACAGCCTAGTTTGACTTTGATATGGTAATAACCTGAGTGTGTTATCAATAGAGGTAATACTCTTAGCCTTAAAATCTAGCAAGCTTCTGCATCACGGTGGTGCCTTAAGGCTGTTCTAAGATAAAGGTTCCGCAAGCCAAAGGAAAATTGGGCAGTTTTAAACTACAGCCACAAAGATGGTCAAGAGATTGTAAAGAAAGAGGGTGGTAATGAAAGCCTTGGGAAAGGAATTGTAAAGAAAGAAGGAAGTAAAGAAAGCCTTGGAAAGAGAATTGGGGAAATTTGAAAAGTAAGGATTGTCTTTAAGACAAACCTCAGAAAGTTTAAGTATGTCGCAAATGGTATGAGTATGTCTTAAAATTGGAGCTTACAAGTACAGCTGGTATAAAATTGATACACGGAGTCAGGACCCTAGACAAACTCAAAGAAAGATTAGACAAAAGACAGCAAGAGTCAGCATCCCAACAAGGCTGGTACGAAGGATTATGGAACCGGTCCCCATGGTTCACTACCTTAATATTCTCCTTATTGGGACCGCTAATACTACTCTTGTTAACCCTCACCTTAGGCCCTTGCATCATAAATCGCTTAATACAATTTGTAAAGGACCGCCTATCGGTCGTACAGGCCCTAGTATTAACCCCACAATATCATCAACTTAAATTAACGGAGGGATCTCCAGTTGAATGAAGGATTTCATTCAGGCAAAAAGAAAATGGGGGAATGAAAGACCCCAGACTCCAGTATATGTTCACCCATTGAGCCCCCCATTGAGCCCTTTAAGGAAAACTGCTGCCCCTTCCCCTGCATACCTAAGAGAGCGAAGCAGGACACAGGCAAGTCATTACATGCCCTAAAACCAGACATTCCTGGAAAATAGCCGACCCACCCGTCCCTTCCTGTAAAATTCAGCTCTAATAGCAGGGTAGGGCAGGAGGTAATAAATCACTTGTCAAAATTAGGGAACGAACAGTTTCGGAGCATAGCGACCAGCACAGACTTGTCAGGGCAAGTACCGACACGTCAGCTTTCCCCCAACCCCACCTACCCCATCTGGCCAGCGTAACCTGACCAATCCTCACCCTGAGCGTAATTTGAAATTAACCAATCAATACCCTGTAACCAGGCATCTCGCTTCTGTAACCTCGCTTCTGCTGCCCATAAAAATAGGGTGCTTTCAGGCACTTGGCGCGCAAGTCTCCCGATAGACTCTGTCGCCCCGGGTACCCGTGTAACCGGTTCCCAGACACTCAACCCGAACCTTGTGGATCTCGAGGTTGAGTGCACCTGGGAGCCGAGGCATGCCCGAATAAACCTCTTGCTGTTTGCATCCGCACAAGTGGTCTCGTTGTTCCTTGGGGAAGGGTCTCTTCAGATTGAAGGACACCCCACGCCTTCGGGCGTCTTTCACCACCTGTAACCCTAGCTTCTCAAGAGGCTGAGATGTAGAGAATCCAGGTTCAAATCCAGCTGGGGCAGCAAAGTCTGTGACACTCATTTCCAATGAATCCCAGAAAAAAACAGGAGTGGGGCAGTGGCTCAAGTGGTAGAGTGCTATCCTTGAGCCAAAGGAGCTGAGGGACATTGCCAAGGCCAAGTGTTTAAACCCCATGACATGCAAAAAATGGCAATAACTCCATGTCTGTGTATATATGGCTGTATTTTTATTGGTGAAGCTCCTGAGTAGTAGCTATGATGAAAGGTACTAAACTAGGAAATGTACTTGGAATATAATTATTTTATATGACAGTGGATGTTCCAGGGCTCTCCTAACTGTTCCCCATTTAGCCTGAGGGTTTCTCTGTACCCCAGGCTGTGGAAGGAAGTCTGACTCATTGTTTGAACAGTGGACCAACCAAAAGGCCACTTGGGTACAACTATGCAACAAATATCTCCATCTGGGCCAATGGCTATGGATAAGTGTAGGTGGCCACTGAAGGCCAGGAGATACACGCTTCTTTGTACTCCAAGCTATATTTTACCCAGTCCTCTTTTTTGACAAAAATCCTTCAATTCTGCCTCATCCTGTGGCAGGTAAAGTTCCATGCACTTATCCTGCCTGTGTGAGATTATACTCTAAAGTTCAAATGAACTTCTAAATTTAACTCAAGAGTCTAACACAACTAAGGAACTGAACCCAATAAAAAATTTCATTATGGGCGATGATGAGCCAATGATGCTTCTTCAAGGATTCCAAAGGCTCTGGTGGCTCATGAAGGAACTGCCACCTATGCAGAGTTCTATATCTCTTCCTAAGTATAGAAATATGAGAAAACATCAGCAAACATTCATCTTAGAATTTCCCCATAAATATTTACAGTGTCAGAGCTTTTTATCTCTGTAGGAACCTTACTCAAACCCATAGAGTTTCTACTGGAGAAAAGTCCTACCCATGTAGGGGCCCAGCCTAGAGCTGTTGCTCAAACTCAATTTCATATGAATCATAAGGGATAAAAACCATAACCATATGGGGTAAGGCCTTTATTTGAATTTAACATGTTATTGAATATCAAAGACTTCATATGGTACAATAAGGACATATATAAATTAATATATTAAACATATATTACGTTTAATATTACAAATACATATTGCCTATCTATCACATGCCTATTACATAGCTATTGCATATTTACTCCATATATTACATATCTATTCCATGTACATGTATAATATATTGTATATTTGAATGGACATGGGAAAGCTTTGTAATACTTATGTTCTTTGTCATTGGCATTAAAATAAAAAAGAATTCACTGGAAATTCCTTCATTCAGTTGAAGTTTCTAGTCATCATTCATTGACATAGGATCCAGATTCAACTGGGTGACTAGGAAACACTGAGCGCATGAGGGCCTCAGGGCCTGGAAGGGAGAGAGTCCTGAGGCTCTATCTATAGAGGAGGGTAATAGGTTTCTGATATTTATCTCTGTAACCTGTCCTCTTCTCACATTCCTTCACCTTACATCTAGCCATTAGCTTCTGTCACTCCTCATATCTGCATCAGTTGAGTATTCACCCATAATTCTGCATGAAAGCAGCAGTCTATAATCCCTGGACTCTGTGTTTCTGCAAATCCTGGAGGATGTGACACAAAGTAAGGGAACAGATAACCCCAAGCCAGAGGGGTCTGTCCAAATCTGGTACTACTCTGCAGTTTCAGAATGTTCATTGGCCACTATTAATTTGTTCAATTTAATCATCAGCCCAAGGCCATCCAGGGCAGGAAAAGATGAGACTCCATGTCTAAGTAACCAGTAAAATGCCAGACTAGAAGCATGGCTCAAGTATTTTAGTGCTATTCAAACAAGCCAAGCAAATCTGAGCCTTGAGTTCAAACCCTACTATTGACAAAAATAAGTTTATTAACTCATGAAGATTTTATATTGGCCTAATTCATTTCTCATAAATCCAGAACTTAAATGAATGTGTGATTGTGTACAAAAACCCCCTACTATGTACATGGGAGTGAGTGAGCTTGTAAAGTAAAATAAAAAGTTTTGATGTAACTGCATAATATATGTATATTATGCATAATATATGTATATTATATAATATCTACTCAACTTGATATGAAAAAGTATCATATTTATAAATATTAGGACAAATCAGTTTCAATATGATTATACTGTTCTAAAGGTGCTAAAAATGAACTTTCTAGTGTTTGTCCCATTCCATGGTTTTCTTAACATGATAAATCTAGTATATATAGCTTAATTAGTCTGAGAAATTAGTAAAAGCTTAGAGACAACATTAAAAAATACCAGAAAATGAGATTTCATGAAACATACCTTTTAGACATATAAGAGACATTCAATGCCAAAAGTTAATTCAATAAAATAATGCAGAGGAATACACACAAAATAAAAGTATTGAAAGACCCAAGACCCCCTGGGGTGCTTTCTTCAATGGGAGGGCACCCCAAGAACCAAGACTCCAAACCAGCAGCTGCAATAAGCAAGAGGAGTTTATTTGGCGTTTGCGCAAACGGGCTCTCTGTCCAGGGCAGACAGGGAGCCCTGAGCAGCGGTTACAGGCACTTTTAAAGACAAAAGCCCCAGGATTAGCATAAGACCCCAGGTTCCCCGGGATTGGCTCAGTTTACTACACGGGGAAGTTTATAACACTCTTTGTAATAAGACAATTAGTGCAGACAAAGGTAGGCACTCTGGGAGATAAGGGTTAGGAGATTTACAGTGTTACAGGTTTGTGATTGATTAACAATTTGGCCTAGTCTGCAGAGCTCACCAGATGGCCCTTATCTTGAGCCCCCTAAACTGGGAATTTCTGCACAGGAATGCCGAGGAACATACTCTTTGTTCATTTGGGGAAATTATTTATTAGCTCTTTATTTACGACTACAGGGCTTGTCCCAGGGCCGACACCTAGACTCCTAGACTCCGAAGCTTTTTCTATATCTCCAGGGAGGGGAAGGGTCAGTGCTAGCAAGTTTACAGAAGCAAAACCAGCAGTTAGCATTTGTAAAAAGGTAACTCTAATTTTTAATCTTTCAGTATCAGAGGTCTAATACAATGTGTTTGTGCCTTGCAGCTGTCTAGGTGTTTAGTACTGCTCTGGCAACAAATACTAAACTTTAAATACATAACATATATTAATATTACATTAAACATATTAAATGTGTGTTAATTAATATATGACATAATTTAATATATTTATATAATTATATTGTATACATTTATATTATATTATAATATACTTCATTTTATTAAATATATTTATGTATTGTGCTATACATAAATATATATTTAGTATTATTTTATAATTATTATATATATATATATATATACATTTTTTTTGGTCAGTCGTGGGGCTTGAACTCTGGGCTTGGGCCCTGTCCCTGCGCTCTTCAGCTCAAGGCAAGTGCTCTACCACTTGAGCCATAGTGCCACTTCTAGTGGTTTATTGGAGATAATCTCATGGGCTTTCCTGCCAAGGCTGGCTTTGAACCATGATCCTCAGATCTCAGCCTCCTGAGTAGCTAGGATTACAGGTGTGAGCCACCAGCACCCAGCTTAATGATTATATTTTATATAATATAAAGTATATATTAATTTGTTCACTATATATAATTAAGATTATATATCAGTGCCCTCCTGGCTTGACAGTACCTTCCAAACCTCAGGAAAAGTTTATCATAATAACCTGGCTCTAGACTGACATTTACAATTCGTTTTAGCTATAGAGAGTGCACAACCTCTTCCATATTAAATTAAAATCTATTTAACATCCAAATACCTCACTCTGCCTGACAATCATCTTTTACTTTACAAACCAGAATATCTTTCTGGACATGCATGTCCCGACTGAAGATGGATGGAGTCTGCTGGACAGAGGGGTGTTCATTTGTTTCCTCCTCGAGTCTCATTCATATTTTTTGTATGTTTTTGTATGTGGGGCACTGGTGCTCACGTCTCAGGATTGGCACAAAAATAAAGAGAAAATGAAAAAGGAGGAACATGGAGGGGAAGTCCAACAAACTTTTTGTGTGTTTTTGTTTTTGTTTGGTTCATCATTTATGGGGCAGTGGTGCTCATTCTAGCTCCCTCAGGAAGCTGAAATCAGGAAGATCTCAGTGGGAGTCCAGCCCTAGAAGGAGGAAAGGCCATGAAAAGCACGTCTCCAAACAGCTAGCTCAAGCTAGAAGTAGAGCTGTGGCTCAACTTTTAGATTGCTACCATGGAGTGAAAAAACTGAGGGAACAGCGCAACTCAGACCCTGCGCTCAAATCCCAGGAGTAGGAAAAAAAGAAAGAAAGAAAAAAGGAAAGAAAAAAGAGAAAGAGAATGTAAGGCAGATCATTACAAAGTTTTTGTGGGTTTTTTGTTTGTTTTGTTTTGTTTTGTCCAGTCCCAGAGCTTGAACGCAGGACCTGGGAACTATCTCAGAGCTTCTTTTGCTCAAGTCCAGTGCTCTATCTACCACATCACCAACACCCCAACAAATTCAACTCAGGCCCTGAGTTCAAATCACAGGAGTTGCAACAAAAAAGATTAAAAAAAAAAAAAAGAAAGAAAAATGAAAAGGAAGAGGATAGAGGGAGATCCAATAAAATTTTTGTGCCGTTTTTGTTTTTGTTTTTGCCAGGCCTTGGGTTTGAAATTAGGGCCTGGGAAATGTGCCTGAGATTTGTTTGCCCTATGCTGGCATGCTACCATTTCAACTACAGCTGAACTGGGCAACCCAGGCCCTAGGTTCAAATCCCAGGACTGTAAAATGAGTGGTGTGGAGATCACAATAAAAGGTTTACATATTTTGCCCCCTTCAAAATACTGAAGCATTTTCTCTTTGCCAGTCTTGGGTCTTGACCTGGGAACGGTCTGAGTTTTCTTAGCACTAGGCTGGGGCACTACCACTTGTCCCACAGACAAACTGGGCAGTTGAGGCCCTTTGT